>NC_091334.1:22345210-22632710 GCF_038502225.1 Cherax quadricarinatus | reverse complement strand
CATTTAGTTTGATCATCATCTGTGTGTCTCCCAAACTGCCAGAAGTACTTATAACCAAGCCTAAGCCTGGCCACTACAACATCAGTCAGTCTGTTCACATTGCAAGTTGCTCCATAAACATACTTATCTACGTTCATGTTATCATAGTGGGTTATAGATCTACTCAGGCTTCTAACTGCATTCCTGTAACAATCATTTTCATTATTTACTTCTCTCCTAATATTATTCCTAATGCTAGACGCACTTTTATAGATGGGAATTAAAAATATAGAGTGATATGAAGTGTTGTTGACACACTTGCTTTTCGCTGATGACACAGTTCTTTTGAGAGATTCTGAAGAGAAGTTTGCAAAGGTTGGTAAAAGAATTTGTGAGGGTATGTAAAAGAAGGAAATTAAATGTTAACCAATAAGAGAGCAAGGCAATGGAAGATTAGAAACCAGTTTGGAGGGAGGGAGTATGACGGAAGTTTGGAGGGAGGGAGTATGAAGGAAGCTTTGAGGGAGGGAGGGAGTATGAGGGAAGCTTGGAGGGAGCATGAAGGAAGCTTGGAGGGAGGGAGTATGAAGGAAGTTTGGAGGGAGGGAGTATGAGGGAAGCTTGGAGAGAGGGAGTATGAAGGAAGTTTGGAGGGAGGGAATATGAGGGAAGCTTGGAGAGAGGGAGTATGAAGGAAGTTTGGAGGGAGGGAGTATGAGGGAAGCTTGGAGGGAGGGAGTATGAAGGAATTAGATGTGCTTAGATATTTGGGACTTATCGGAGGACAGGAGAGAGAGGAGGGACATGATAACAACATATAAAATACTGAGAGACATTGACAAGGTGGACAGAGGCAGGATGTTCCAGAGATGGTACACAGCAACAAAGGGTCACAGTTGGAAACTGAAGACACAGATGAATCACAGGGATGTTAGGAAGTATTTCTTCAGTCACAGAGTTGTCAGGAAGTGGAATAGTCTGGGGAAGTGATGTAGTGGAGGCAGGATCCATAAGAAGAGGTATGACAAAGCGCATAGAGCAGGAAGAGTGACCTAGTAGCGACCTGTGAAGAGGCGGGGCCAGGAGCTGTGAATCGACCCCTGCAACCACAACTAGGTGAGTACACATACTATTGCTAAATCTGTACTTCCATTATCCTTCCTAAATCTAAATTTTTCCAGCTTGACTCCATTACTGCGAGTATTGTCTTAAATATTTTCAACCCGTTATTTGTGCACTTCACTCATATCTGCCCTAATTCTACAACATTCCAAAGGATACAAATTCAGTACCTATAACCTATTTTCGTTGCAAAGATTTCTAATACACGTAATGAACTTCGCCATCCTTCTCTCTGTATATTTTCCAGTGCATTTATGTCCATCCTGTAATATGGAAAAGAGAACTGAACATCATACTCTGAATGAGGCTTTAACAAGGATATATAAAGCCGGAGTGTAACCGGAGGATTTCTATTATTTATACTTGATATGACGACAAGAATTTTATTAGCTTTATTGCGAACACTTGCCTTGGCTTTAAATATCTGCTAACCAGAATTCCTAGATCTTTTTCACATTCACTTTGACTACATTGTTTGCCTTATAAGTATCGTAGTTATTTCCTTTTCCTAGGATTAGAACCTTACACTTGTTTACATTGAACTGCATCTGCCACTTCTAAGACCACAGCATAAACTTATCTAGGTCGTCCTGTAAGCTTCTAGTCTCCACGTCAGAATTTAACGATCTATTTGTCATCAGAAAACTTGTTTTTGTCACTATTTATTCCCTCAACATCGCTTATGTAGACTGTGAACAACAAGTGTCTCACCACTGACCCCTCTGGCACACCACTCGTAACAGATCCCAATTCTGATTTATCTCCATTAATGTAAACTCTTGTAAACTCTGTTGCCTTTCGGTCAGCCATGTCTCGACCCAGGAGATATTTTTCCTGTTCCATATGCCGCTATTTTTTTAATCAGTCTTCTGTGTGGAACTTTATCAATGGGGTTACTACAGTGGTTCGCAGAATATAATATTCGTTATCTTGGTCCACTACTTCTTGAATACCTTACTAAAAAAAGTTAATTAATTCGTAAGGCAAGAACGCTTCTTCGTAGGCATGGCTGACAAATAGACAGCAGAGAGTATGCATAAATGGGGAGAAATCAGAATGGGGGCACGTCACAAGCGGTGTTTACCTGGAGTTTACCTGGAGAGAGTTCCGGGGGTCAACGCCCCCGCGGCCCGGTCTGTGACCAGGCCTCCTGGTGGATCAGAGCCTGATCAACCAGGCTGTTGCTGCTGGCTGCACGCAAACCAACGTACGAGCCACAGCCCGGCTGATCCGGAACTGACTTTAGGTGCTTGTCCAGTGCCAGCTTGAAGACTGCCAGGGGTCTGTTGGTAATCCCCCTTATGTGTGCTGGGAGGCAGTTGAACAGTCTCGGGCCCCTGACACTTATTGTATGGTCTCTTAACGTGCTAGTGACACCCCTGCTTTTCATTGGGGGGATGGTGCATCGTCTGCCAAGTCTTTTGCTTTCGTAGTGAGTGATTTTCGTGTGCAAGTTCGGTACTAGTCCCTCTAGGATTTTCCAGGTGTATATAATCATGTATCTCTCCCTCCTGCGTTCCAGGGAATACAGGTTTAGGAACCTCAAGTGCTCCCAATAATTGAGGTGTTTTATCTCCGTTATGCGCGCCGTGAAAGTTCTCTGTACATTTTCTAGGTTGGCAATTTCACCTGCCTTGAAAGGTGCTGTTAGTGTGCAGCAATATTCCAGCCTAGATAGAACAAGTGACCTGAAGAGTGTCATCATGGGCTTGGCCTCCCTAGTTTTGAAGGTTCTCATTATCCATCCTGTCATTTTTCTAGCAGATGCGATTGATACAATGTTATGGTCCTTGAAGGTGAGATCCTCCGACATGATCACTCCCAGGTCTTTGACGTTGGTGTTTCGCTCTATTTTGTGGCCAGAATTTGTTTTGTACTCTGATGAAGATTTAATTTCCTCATGTTTACCATATCTGAGTAATTGAAATTTCTCATCGTTGAACTTCATATTGTTTTCTGCAGCCCACTGAAAGATTTGGTTGATGTCCGCCTGGAGCTTTGCAGTGTCTGCAATGGAAGACACTGTCATGCAGATTCGGGTGTCATCTGCAAAGGAAGACACGGTGCTGTGGCTGACATCCTTGTCTATGTCGGATATGAGGATGAGGAACAAGATGGGAGCGAGTACTGTGCCTTGTGGAACAGAGCTTTTCACCGTAGCTGCCTCGGACTTTACTCTGTTGACGACTACTCTCTGTGTTCTGTTAGTGAGGAAATTATAGATCCATCGACCGACTTTTCCTGTTATTCCTTTAGCACGCATTTTGTGCGCTATTACGCCATGGTCACACTTGTCGAAGGCTTTTGCAAAGTCTGTATATATTACATCTGCATTCTTTTTGTCTTCTAGTGCATTTAGGACCTTGTCGTAGTGATCCAATAGTTGAGACAGACAGGAGCGACCTGTTCTAAACCCATGTTGCCCTGGGTTGTGTAACTGATGGGTTTCTAGATGGGTGGTGATCTTGCTTCTTAGGACCCAGGGGTCAGTGTTGGGCCCGTTGTTGTTCACAATTTACATAAACGACATAGATGAGGGAATAAATAACGACATAAGTAAATATGCTGATGACACCAAAATAGGCCGTCCAATTCATTCTAATGAGGACATTAGAGTACTCCAGGATGATTTGAATAGACTGACGCAATGGTCGGAGAAGTGGCAGATGCAGTTTAATATTGACAAATGCAAAGTTCTAAATGCTGCACAGTTAAATAACCATGCCACATATAAACTAAATAATGTAGATCTTAATACTACCGATTGCGAAAAGGATTTAGAAGTTCTGGTTAGCAGTAATCTAAAACCAAGACAACAGTGCATTAGTGTTCGCAATAAAGCTAACAGAATTCTTGGCTTCATATCTAGAAGTATAAATAATAGAAGTCCTCAGGTTGTTCTTCAACTCTATATATCCTTGGTTAGACCTCATTTAGACTATGCTACTCAGTTCTGGTCACCGTATTACAGAATGGATATAAATGCTCTGGAAAACGTACAGAGGAGGATGACAAAGATGATCCCATGTATCAGAAATCTTCCCTATGAGGATAGACTGAGGGCCCTGAATCTGCACTCTCTCGAAAGGCGTAGAATTAGGGGGGATATGATCGAGGTGTATAAATGGAAAACAGGAATATATAAAGGGGATGTAAATAGTGTGCTGAAAATTTCCAGCCAAGACAGGACTCGCAGCAATGGTTTTAAGTTGGAAAAATTCAGATTCAGGAAAGATATAGGAATGCACTGGTTTGGTAATAGAGTTGTGGATGAGTGAAACAAGCTCCCGAGTACAGTTATTGAGGCTAAAACGTTGTGTAGTTTTAAAAATAGGTTAGATAAATACATGAGTGGGTGTGGGTGGGTGTGAGTTGGACCTGACTAGCTTGTGCTGCTGGGTCTGGTACAGTGCTCCATTCTTGAGCGGGAATGACCAGACTGGATGGGTCATTGGGATAATCCGGGGGGTGGGTCATTGGTCTAATCCGGGGGGGATATGGACCTGCTCCGCGTGGGTCAGTAGGCCTGTTGCAGTGTTCCTTCTTTCTTATGTTCTTATATTCTTAAAACTATGCTGAGATTTGTTGATCAAATTATATCTTCCAAGATCGCTTCGAACTGCATCATTTGCTGTTGATTCCAACGGCTTTCCCACAGTTGAGGTTATGTTCATTGGTCTGAAATTCGAAGCTAAGGACTAAATCTCCCTCTTTGTAAATGGATATCATATTTGCCATTTTCGACTTATTTGGTATGATAACTATTTGTAATGATAGTGGTGAAGAAGCAAGTTAATATTCCTAAGTGTCCTCCGTTCATTCCATTACAAAACTTGAATACAGTTCATCAGGGCCCGATGATTTGTTTGGCTTTAATATAGTTGATTGAGAACCATGTAACTAGTGACTTTGATCATGCATAATTTATTTTCATCCTGACTAGCTGAATTATTGATACTAGAATTTTGTTTGTATCTTGTGTACAAGCAGAGAGAAAATAAATGCTGAAAATGGTATATATTTCATTGTCACTAACAGCAGGCTGACACGAGTTACATTAAAGTTGGCACGTCAAGAAATTAGGCTAGTCCCGGAGCTAAGGGGTATGTCCTATTAGGAAAGGCTAAGGGAAATCAAACTGACGACACTAGAGGACAAGAGAAATGGGGGGGGGGGAGGTGCATGATAACGACATATGAAAGGTATTGACAGGGTGGATAGGGACAGGCTGTTTCAAAGATGGGACACAGCAACAAGGGGACACAACTGAAAGCTGAAAACTCAGATGAGTCACGGAGACGTTAGAAAGTATTTCTTCAGCCATAGAGTTGTCAGAAAGTGGAACAATCTGGAGAGCGATGTAGTGGATGCAGAATGCATACATAGCTTTAAGAAGAGATATGACAAAGCTCATGGAGCAGGGATAGAGGGACCTAGTAGCGACCACACCAAGATACTATACATTCTTTCAGCCTTCAGTTTACTGTATATCCGGCACAGTAATACTGAAATTTACATTAACATTCGTAATAGCCTCCGCAAATGTTATAGCAAATTGTCTTACTAAAACTAACAACGAATTGTTTTTGCAAAAATTTTGAATCATTCCTCTCTCAGCCATTGAGGAGAGAGGACGTGTTATACACTGCTGCCCTCTATAGCTGTTCGGTGGCAGTTCCATTTTCTCAACATGGCGCAGGCAGGCAGACGCCGCGTCAACACTGTGTTTGGAATTAACTCGTGGGGCAGTACTTGGACCATCAACGGCGATATTATTGCCAGCGATAATCCGAGACACCTATGGTATCGCCAACGAGGATTTGTGCGGTGTAGCGATGAATGGTGTGACAAGAATCTTCGTAAAGTTTTGCTCGACTCAAGTTTACAAGACGGTCGTTGACAAGTATCAGGAGGTTAATCTAGTGGTTAACCAGGCGGTGTCTGTGAAGCTACACGATGTATCCCGCCATTATACATGGGTAAAAGTAAGAAACGTACCCTATGAGGCTGATGTGACTGACATACGTGCTGCCCTGGGTAATTACGGCACCATACACATGGCTACAGCAGGCAGGTGGTCTGATGGCCCATATGAAGGAATACCTGAGGGAACTTTTTCGGTAAAAATGACATTAAGACATCCAATCCCTTCATATGTGATCTTGCAAGACTTCAGGACTCAGGTATTTGTGACTTATGCAGGGCAACGCCGCACTTGTAGGTTGTGTGGAGCATACGATCATTTGGCGGTGCAGTGTGAAAGAAGACGAGGTGCCAGGGTTGTACAACAGAGCAGGGATCTAGGGGAGGAAGGTGTAAGGCAAGATGTGCCTGAAGCACCTGTGCAACCCTCAGGATTGTCTTGGAGCGAAGAGGTTGAGAGGTCCATGGACAAGGTGTGTGCTACACTCCCAGAGGTGTCGCCTCCTTCGGAGGCGGACCCAGAGGTGGGATCGGCCTCGCGAGAAGAGCAGGCCATTCATGTGGAGAAATCCATTGTCTCTGTGTTAGACGAATTGTTTACGGAGGACAGCATGAGTTCTGTGAACGCATCATCCCTAGACTTGGGACAGGCTGCCACTGCGGGCGTGGACCACGACGTGCAGCTGGAAGTGGTCGCCACTCACGCCTTGCTGAAACAAACGGTGGAGGTGGAAATCCACCAGGATTGTACTGCGGACGGCGAAATGCAGGTGGAAGGTGTAACGCAAAAGCGCTCTGTTACACCTGCAGATTCGGATGATGTGTTAACGCCAGCCCAAAGATCAGGGAAGAAGTCATGGGCGGATGTGGCACAGAGAGGGTCCTGTGCACCCAAAGCTCAGGGGTTGATCAGGAGTGCTTCAAAAGGGGGGGAAGGGAAAATTGGAAACAAAAAATCTAGTGAAAAACATTCAGTGTCGAAAGGAAAACCCCCATTGTCGATTTTAAGTGCCTCACAATAAATATTAATGGTTTGCGAACTGTATGAAAGCGTGCATGGTTACGTGATTTATTGGTGCGTAATAATGTGGACGTTGTGTTCGTACAGGAACACAATCATAAATGTGGTAGTGAATTGCGGATGGATGGATATAACGTGTACATAGAGAATGCAATTCGGTTGAAAGGTGGCATAGCCATCATGATCAGGGAGACCAGCCCATTTGTTGTGAGACGTAGTGAAGGGGGGGAAGGGAGGATAATAAGGGTAGAAGGACTATGGGGACGGGTGAAGGTGGCATTTGTGTGTGTGTATGGTCCAGCCGAGAATGATGGGCATGTAAAAGCTACCTTTGTGAAAGAGGTGTTAATTTATTATTTGAGGTCACTCCCTGAAGTAGCTATTGTAGGCGGGGATTGGAATTGTGTGATCCGGTGTAAGGATGTAGAGCCTCGGGGAAGTGGGTACTTTTCAGGGGTATTGGGAGATTTAATGTCAGGGGTGGGATTAATGGATGTGGTGGGGGGGGGAGAGGTTGAGCATACCTTTGTACGTCGAGGATATGCAGCGCGACTTGATAGGGTATACGTGCCGCACAACATCGTAGTTAATAGTGTGCGTATCATAGATGTGGTGTTTTCTGATCATAGAGGGGTTCTCGTGGATGCAGGGTGGGAAGGTTTACCTAAGAGGGGTCATAGTTATTGGAAATTGAATGTTAAATTGTTAAAAGGGGAGGAGAATAGAAAATCTTTTGAGTCTTTTTGGGAGGGTTTGATAGCGGGGGCTCCTGGAGATGGTGAATTGGTTAGGTGGTGGGATGTGGTGGCTAAGAAACGTATTCAGGATTATTATGTTCGGTTGGGGCGGGAAAGTAATCAACTGTTGTATGGGCTTCAGGGGTATTTTGAAGAACAGTTATGCCATTGTTATGTGGGTGATGGTGCGAGATACCCTGTGGATGAAATAGAGGATTTAAAGCAACGTATAAAGGGTTTGCATAATGATCGATTTGATGGTGCGCGTGTGGCTGGAGGTTTGGAGGAGGTTCTCTACGGGGATCGGCCTTCGGCGTGTGCATTAAGGGGCCAGCAGCAGAGGAGGGCAGCCACGGAGATGATGGGGTTAACAATGCACAAAGGGAGAGAAGGTTATCTTGAAGGTCAAGTGTTGGTGACGACGGAGGGCATGAGCGGGTATATAGATGCTTGGTTTAGGTATTACATGTCTAGCGTTGGGATTAGCAATATGGCAGTACGGGAATTCGGTAACAATATGCAGTGTCGGCTTAGTACGCAAGATAGAGAAGCATTGGAAGGGCCTATTACAGAGTGTGAGATATGGCAGGCTCTAGCAGGGGCGAGCTTAGGTAAAGCTCCTGGTATTGATGGGATGCCAAATGATTTCTATGTGATGAATTGGGATGTGATAAAGGGGTTTCTAGTTTGGTTATTTAACACCTTAAAGACTGACGGGGTTATGGAAGAATTGCAACGGACGGCAGTGGTGGTTTTGGTGCCAAAAGGGAATCCATCAACGATTATGGACTATAGGGCCATTTCGCTTATGTGTGGAGATTATAAGTTGTTTGCGAGGTTACTGGGGAATAGACTGAAAAAGGTACTAGAAAAAGTTATAGATAGGGGACAATATGGGATACCAGGCAGGTCCATGTTCGATGGGCATGGGATGATTCGAGGATTCATAGAAAGGAGACAGTTGGTGGGAGGGGGGGATCTTCGTTTTAGATTGGGCCACTGCATATGATAGCGTTGAAAGAAGTGCATTATGGCAGTTCATGCGTTGGCAGGGTTTTGGGGATGAAATCATCACTTGGGCTCAGACCTTATATAAGGGGGCAATTGCGCATGTACAGGTCAATGGTCGGTTAGGTGTTCCGGTTCAGATGGGCAGGGGCTTAAGGCAAGGCTGTCCCATATCACAATTATTGTTTGCGTGTTTTCAGGATCCTTTCTATAGGGCGGTGCTGGCTAGTTTTTTGGGGGGTTTGGGGGTTATGAGAGAGATGGGTGGACGGGTATTGTGGGTTATGTTGATGATACTACAGTCTTGGTAGGAGATGATGTTGATTTATTGCAGGTGGAGGGAATCATATATATTTTTGGTGAAGCAACTGGAATGAGAATTAAAGCTAAGAAGACTAAGTTCATGGCGGTCAGAAATTGGGATCAAATGAATGGGAGTATGAGGGGTAGGTGGGATGTGGTCGACCAACTTAAAATATGCGGGATTGTGTATGCTCGTGAGCCAATGATGGCACGTGAGGTGAACTCAGTGGGGGTTGTAGATAGTGTATTAAAAAGAATTGGAAGTTTGAGGTCTGCACATCTCACGTTGCACCAACGGGTAATCGTGACAAACGTGCTTTTATATAGTAAATTATGGCATGTGGTGGCAATGTATCCATTATTGAGACGAGAGGTTACGAAATTGTTGAGTGGGGTATTTCGTTTCATTTGGGGATCAGGCTGTGAATGGTTAAGCAGAGGGGTAATCACTCTGCCGATTGGCCATGGTGGGCTGGGACTCATACCGCTGGAACGAAGAATTATGAGTATTTATGTGAAACGGAGTTTTCTACGAGAGGGTGGGGAAAATGGGAGAAGCATTGAGAAAGTGTATGAGAACATAAAGCGGTGGTGGACTGGGAAGGAATTAAGAGTAGGGGAGGCGATGCTGCGAATTTTGATGGTGGCGAGAAATCCAAATAGAATTAAGCTGCGTGTCCTCGAGAGAGTGGGGGGGGGGTTGGAGGTAGCGGCCGTGGAAGGAGCATACCCGATGTATGCCTGGCGCGACATATGGGAACGTCTCCGGAAGTTGCGCATCATGCCGGGGGTACGCGAGGTAATGTATAGATTTTTACATGGGATTTTGCCGTCAGGGACTGTCTTATACAATCGCAAGCTCAGGAAAAGAGGGGAATGTCGAGCGTGTGGTGATTTGGAATCCATTTTTCATGTAGTGTATTTTTGTGAAAGCATAGGGAGGGTCAGGGAATGGTTAGGGCGGGTTATTCGTTTTATGGGAGGGGGGGTGTTGCAGGTGGTGAGAGTGTTAAGTTTGGACATTAATGGGGTGGGTACGCAGGTTAAAAATACGGTGGCATATATAGTGACTGATTTTGTGTACACTTCATAGGCAATGAGAGAAGTAGGTGGGGGTGAAAGGATTAAAGTGTTAACAGCTACTTTTTATAGAACTAAATGTCGCAGTAAGGAAGTATATGGAAGGGGGTGGAACACGGAGTTTACGGAGAGTTACCGGGAATTTCAACTGCGTGACTTATGGAATCTGTAGGTTAATGGAATACAATGGGCTCGCCTCCCTCCCAGTGGTGTGTGGTGGTGATTGGGTAAGTAAATGTGAAGTCAGCATGAATATAGGATGGTATGAAGGAAAAGTGTGAGGGGTGAAGAATAGTTCAAGGCTTACAAATCATCATTGTATTAAGTTAATGTGTTATACCCTGGTATAATAGGGTTAATGATTGTTGTGATAGAAACACAGGCCTTATCTCTAGGCTTTATTGAACATAGAATCTTCATAGTACTTCTGCAACAACAAAATATAATGACTAGTACATCTAATAATGGCTTCTACAGGGATGGTGATGTCTTGCATATGTCAAGAGAAAAGTTATAACTACAGGCCACATATTTAAACTCACCATGTAATCTGCATCACTAATATATATATATATAGATAGAGGAGGAGAGAATCACACACCATGTGTTGGCGCCCATGACACACACCAAACTGTTGTTGTTGTTAAGGGCCCCAAGAGGTGGTGCAGTATTATCCTGCTGCTGCTCCCCACAGGACCAGTATCACTACAATCTCCCCCTTCTAAAATATCAGAGACAGTAATCTCCCAAACTGTTAGGTGGGCGACGTACATGTCCCGACCTTCGTAGCCCTTGAGCCTCTTCACCAGGTTCGATATTTTCCAGCGGGGTTTGATTAACTGCTGGAGCAGAATCCTGTATTTCCATAGGGGTAGTCTCAAGGGGCTTTCCAGGAGAAAACGAAGCATCTTTCACATCTATTGGTGTATCTTGAGATTCCACACTAATGGGGATTTCAACTGGGGCTAAATGTCTTGTAGATACTGTAGTCTCTTCACCATTTTGGTAGCGAATGTGGGCGTAATGTGGATTAGCTTGCAGGAGCTCTACCTCTTCCACTAAAGGATCCGTCTTGTTCATCCTACGGTGACTCTTCAGGAGAACGGGTCCAGGATGACATAACCAAGTGGGCACAGAGGCTCCCATAGAGGAACGACGTGAATAGTTGAGGAGTCTTTCATGAGGGGTTGCATTAGTAGCTGTGCACAGCAATGATCTAATAGAGTGAAGAGCATCAGGTAGGACAGTTTGCCAGTGTTGAACAGGTAGATTGCGCGACTTCAGTGTCATTGTAATTGCCTTCCATATAGTACCATTGAACCGCTCCATTTGACCATTGCCTTGAGGGTTGTAGCTTGTTGTTCTGCTGCAGGCAATACCTTTGCTAGCCAAAAACTCCTGAAATTCGTTACTCATGAACGAGTATCCCCTGTCTGAATGGATATAAGCTGGCATACCAAAAATAGAGAACAACTGTGAAAGACAACTAATAACAGTTGAAGCAGCCATATTTGCACAGGGGAATACAAAGGGAAACCTTGAATATTCATCTACTATGTTAAGGAAATACCTATTCTGATTTGTGCTTGGTAGAGGTCCTTTGAAATCTATATTCAATCTTTCCAAAGGCTGGGTGGATTTTATGAGATGAGTCTTCTCTGGCTGATGAAAGTTTGGCTTGCACTCTACACATACTCTGCATGCTCTGATCACTTGTCGCACATCTTCCACTGAGTAGGGCATGTTCTTTGATTTGACAAAATGGTACAGGCGTGTAACTCCTGGGTGACACAAAGCCTTGTGGAGCGCTGAGAGTGATTGCAAATCATGACATGCTGCTCCACAGTGGGACCTAGAGAATGCATCAGGTGAGATGTTCTCTTGACCCGGTCGGTACAGAATATCAAAGTCATAACACGATAGTTGCATCCTCCAGCGTAATATCTTATCATTCTTTATCCTACTTTTGTGCTTCTTGTCGAACATATACATCACGGACCGTTGGTCAGTCCTTATGGTGAAATGTCTACCAGTTAAATAATGCCTCCAGTGGCGAACTGCTTCTATGATGGCCTGGGCTTCCTTTTCTACAGCAGCGTAACATTTCTCTGATCCTTGAAAAGTTCTCGAAAAGAAGGCTACTGGTCGTCCTGCCTGAGATAAGACTGCAGCAATGGCAATGTCAGATGCATCCGTTTCCACTTCGAATGGTAGGGACTCATCAATGGCTTGAACTACTGAGTTTTCAATGTCCTGTTTGAGAGTATGGAAAGCGGCTTCTGCTTCCTTTGTCACAGGAAATGTGGTAGCACTCAATGGGCGGACTTTACTTGAATAGTTGTAGATCCATTGTGAGTAATAAGCAAAGAGACCAAGAGTTCTTCGGAGTGACTTTTTGTCTTGAGGCATTGGAAGTTCCCGTAGAGGTCGTAGTCGTTCAGGGTCTGGGAATATTGAACCTCCTTCCACTACATAACCAAGGATGCTAAGCCTTTTAGTTGAAAAAGTGCACTTTTCCTCATTGTAACTGATATTTTTCTTCTTGGTGGCTTCCAAAAACTTATCAAGGTTTGCATCATGTTCCTCCTGGGTCTTGCCACAAATGGTAACATTATCTAAATACGCATAAGTTCCCATGAGTTGCTCTTCCTGAATGAGTGAATCCATAATTCGTTGGAAGCAGGCTACCCCATTGGTGACTCCAAAAGGGACTCTGGTAAACTGATACAGGCCATCACTAGCCTGAAACGCTGTGTATGGTTTATCTTCATTCCTTATAGGGACTTGATGATAGGCACTCTGTAGATCAATTGTGCTAAACACATAGTACTGAGGAATTTTGTTCACTGTATCATCAATTCGAGGTAGAGGGTAACCATCAAGAAGTGTAAATTTGTTGATTGTCTCAGAGTAATCGATAGCCAGTCTCCGTTTCCTATAACCATCTTTAACAACAACAACCTGTGCACGCCAAGGGGAATCACTCGGTTCTATAATACCCTCCTTCAGCAGCCTCTGAGTTTCTTTCTCAATGAACATCCGATCCTCATAAGAATAGCGGCGTGACTTAGCTGATATAGGATGGCAATCCGCGGTAAGATTTGCAAACAGCTTTGGTGGGTCTACCCTTAAAGTGCTAAGTCCACAGACAACAAGAGGAGGCAGTTCACCTCCATATGTTAAGGTGACACTACCATGCAGCTTCTGAAAGTCCTGACCAAGGATAACATCAGAGCACAGTTGTGGCAGAATAGCTAAATGTACATCTTGATAATCCTTTCCATTAACTCTGAGATTTACCTTACAAAACCCTAAGGTCTGAATGGAGAGAGATGTTGATGCCATGGAAACGGTACCTGATGAGTGATGTACAGTCAAGGAGTGGCGTTTAACTAAGTCAAGGTTGATGAAACTCTCTGAGCTGCCACTATCAATAAGACCATCTACTTCTGTTCCTTTGATGAATACTTTCACAACTGCCTTCGACAGTGAATTTGGAGTAGCCATAGAAGTCACTGTTGCTAGAGTCGCATGATCACTGGAATGTGTGGAGGCACTAGCTCTTGTTGATGCATTAGCACGACATACTTTAGCAAAGTGACCTTTCTTGTGGCATTTATGGCACATTGCTTCACGAGCAGGACACTTTGGACGTGGATGTCTTGAAAAACCACAAAAGAAACACCGTACCTGCTGCTGCTGTCACTGAGGCAGGTTCCACAGTAACTTCATTGCAAGAGTCTTGGTCAGGAATTGCAGCACTTACCACTCGAGAAGACTGAGTGGTACTGTATACTTCAGAATTCTTCTGGGCTGAATCTAGAGCTCTTGCCTGGTCAAAGGCAGCGGCTAAGTCGAGAGTTTTATTCTCCAATAAACGCTGCCTTATTATTGGTGATTGCAGGCCACTGATAAAAGCATCCCTGATGGACTCTTCACAATACTGAGCAGCTGTCACTGCTTGGAAGTGACAGTCCTTACCTAAAATTTTCAGTGCTTGAAGGCGAGTTGCAAGGCGATAGCGTGCAAAGATTTCATTTGTAGGTTTAATATACTGAGACTTGAGGGTTTTGATAGCATCTTCGTAGGTATTACACTCAGAAATAGCCTCATATATCTTAGGTGACACAAAATTGATGAGCAGACTTAGTTTATCTAGATCTTCTTTAGGAAGGGCTCCCAAGAAGTTTTCGAAAGTCTTAAACCAGTGCTTCCATTCCTGAGCAGCCGTTGATAAGCTGGGGTCACAGTCTAGCCTCTCAGGTTTCAGTAAACGCTCCATGTTGTGATGTAGTCTAGCGCAGGATCACCACCAGGTAGCCCAGGATTCTATGTTCAATAAATTGTTGTGATAGAAACACAGGCCTTATCTCTAGGCTTTATTGAACATAGAATCTTCATAGTACTTCTGCAACAACAAAATATAATGACTAGTACATCTAATAATGGCTTCTACAGGGATGGTGATGTCTTGCATATGTCAAGAGAAAAGTTATAACTACAGGCCACATATTTAAACTCACCATGTAATCTGCATCACTAATATATATATATAGATAGAGGAGGAGAGAATCACACACCATGTGTTGGCGCCCATGACACACACCAAACTGTTGTTGTTGTTAAGGGCCCCAAGAGGTGGTGCAGTATTATCCTGCTGCTGCTCCCCACAGGACCAGTATCACTACAATGATGAATACATTGACATCATATGCAGGCGTGTGAGTGTAAGTAATACATGCATTGTCAAATGGGAATATACTTTCATGTATGTGCAAGTATTACACTTGTGTGTGAGGGCAGGTATGATCAGACCCAGGAAATGGGTGATAGGATACGGTGTATTAGCCATATAATCCGTACAAAGTGCATCATTGGATTTCCAATTTGCTGCCTGACCACGGTGGAGTGCGGTTGTGCCCGGCACCCCTCTGCTGTTTTCAGGCGAGCTGCCTCGTTTCGTCACTCAACCTTTGAGTAGTGAGAACATGCGCTGCTGCTGCCCCTGGCGTTGATTAGTGGCAGTTATATTTTCACAGCATGGCGCAGGCAAGCCGGAGACGCATAAACAGTCTGTGTTGAGCTTATCCGTGGGGCTGTGACAGGAACTTCTATGGACCTGATACTACCTGCAATCATACGAGATACATATGGTATTGCTGACGAGGAGATATATGGAGTAGCACTGAATGGCACGACGAGGATCTTTGTCAAGTTTAATTTGGCAAGTGTGTATGAGGCGGTGGTAGACAAGTACCAGGAGGTTACTTTGACAGTTAACTCCGCTGTGACCGTGCGACTTCACGACGTTTCTCGCCATTACACATGGGTTAAGATTAGAAATGTGCCATTCGAGGCGGATGATTCTGACATCCGTCTTGCGATGGGCAAATATGGTACAGTACATATGGCCACTGTTGGGAAGTGGGCCACTGGGCCATACGCAGGGAAACTCGAAGGAACTTATTCAGTGAAGATGACGTTATGTTACCCTATTCCGTCGTATGTAGTGCTGCCAGAATTTCGTACCCAGGTGTTTGTGACATACACTGGGCAACGCCGGACCTGTCGGTTATGTGGGTCATATGATCACCTAGCGGCTCTGTGTGGAAGGAGGCGTGGCAACATGGAACAAAGGCAACGACATACAGCAATAGAGAAGAGTGAGGATTTGCCTTATGTGACTCTGCCTACACAAGGTGGGTCCTGGAGTGAGGAGGTCGAGAGAGCGGAGGAGATGGAGTCAGCAGGTGTGACGAGGGGGGGGACACCCCTTCATTGAACGCAGCTCAGGTGTTGGAAGAGGACACCCCGACTGCGAGTGCTAGCGATGTGGAAGACTCATTAGCCATGGCTTTAAATGTGTTATTGGCTGACAAGAGTATTGGGAAGGTTGGGAGTCCAGATCTAGTTCTTGGGTCTGTTGTGGATCCGGGCGTGGAACAGGATCTGAGGTCTGCGCAGTGTGATAAGAATATTTTGATGCAAGCTGTGGAGGTGGAGGTCCACTGGGACAATGTATCAGACGACATGATGCAAGCAGAGGGAGCATCACGGAAGCGTGCTGCTGCGCTATCTGACTCTGAGGACGTGATCACGCCTGCTCAGCGCACTGGCAAAAAGTCCTGGGCGGAAGTTACGCAGAGAGGACACAGCGGCCCTAAGGGGCAGGAGTTGGTTAAGAGCGTTTCTAAAGGGGGGGAGAGGGACCGAGGTGTCACGAAACGATCTGGTGGCAAGACAGTACCAGGGTCAAGAAGGAAAACCACTCTGTAAGCTTCAAGTGCATGACATTGAACATTAATGGATTGAGATCAGAGAGAAAGTGTGTATGGTTTAGTGAATATTTGGTGCGTAATAGTGTTGATGTGGTGTTCGTGCAGGAACACAACTACAGACCAGGTTATGAGTTGAAGGTAAATGGGTATAATGTGTATGTGGAGCATGCGATGAGGTTGAAAGGAGGAGTTGCCATCCTGGTAAGGGAAACTAGCCCGTTCGTAGTGCGGCATTGTGAGGGTGGGGAGGGGAGGGTGATTCGTGTAGATGGGTGGTGGGGTAGGGTACAGATGAGTTTGGTGTGTGTGTATGGTCCAGCAGAGGGAGATGTGCGTATTAAGAATAAATTTGTGAAGGAAGTCTTAGTATATTATTTGCGTGCTTTGCCGGGTGTAGCTGTAATTGGTGGTGACTGGAATTGTGTGATAAGGCGTAAGGATGTGGAACCTAGAGGGGCAGGGTATTGTTTGGGGATTTTGGGGGAATTATTAAATGGAGTGGGGTTAATGGACGTTGGAAGGGGTGGGGTTGTAGAACATACTTTTGTTAGACGTGGATATGCGGCAAGACTGGATCGATTATATGTGCCCCGAACAGTAATAGTGAGCAGAGTGCGTGTGGTGGACGCGGTTTTTTCGGATCACAGAGGAGTAATGGTGGACCTAGAATGGGAGGGATTGCCTAGAAGGGGTCAAGGTTATTGGAAGTTAAATGTGAAGCTTTTGCAGGGTGAGGAATGTCGTCAGTCTTTTGCGCAATTGTGGGAACGGTTGGTGGATGAGGCGCTGGGGGATGATGAACTGGTAAATTGGTGGAATTCGGTGGCTAAAAATCGTATCAGAGAATATTATATTTGTCGTGGGAGGGAAGATAATCGGTTAAAGTATGGGTTTCAAAGATATCTTGAAGGGCAGCTGCGTGACTGTTATGCAAGAGGAGGAGCAAGCTATCCAGTGCAGGACATTGAGGGTTTAAAGGAGAGTATTAGGGTATTGCAAAACGAGCGTTTTGATGGTGTGCGAATTATGGGAGGATTGGAAGAAGTGTTATGGGGTGACCGGCCGTCGGCTTGCGTGTTAAGAGGCCAGAGACAGAGGAGAGTGACGATGGAGATGATGGGGTTAAACGTACATGTAGGGATGGAAGGGTATAGAGCGGGTCAAGCATTGGTAACGACAGAGGGTATGAGTGGATATGTAGATGCTTGGTTTAAGTCATATACGCAAAGCGTGGGCTTCCGTGAGGTGGCATTGAGGGAAATGGGAGAGTATGTGCAGTGTGAGCTTGATGGTCAAGATCAGGTGACATTAGGTGGGCCGATTACGGAGTGTGAGATTTGGCAGGCGTTGTCAGGAGTGAGCTTGAGAAAAGCGCCGAGTATAGACGGACTGCCAAATGATTTCTACGTAAAGAATTGGGGGGTTCTGAGGGTTTTTTTAGTAAGGCTGTTTAACATACTTAAGGCGGCTGAGGTAATGGGAGAGCAGCAACGGACGGCCGTTGTGGTGTTGGTACCAAAAGGGAAGCAGTCAACGGTAATGGATTATCGGGCACTTTCGCTTATGTGTGGAGATTATAAGTTGTTTGCGAGAATATTAGGGAACAGAATCAAGAGGGTAATAGGCAAGGTAATTGATAGAGGGCAATATGGGGTGCCAGGAAGGTCGATGTATGAAGGGCATGGCATGATTCGAGAATTTATAGAGAAACAGGGGGAGTTGGGTGATGGAGGTGTATTGGCGTTAGATTGGAAGGCTGCTTATGATAGTGTAGAAAGGGAAGGGTTATGGAGGTTTATGCATTGGCAAGGTTTTGGGGAAGAAATAATATCTTGGGCAAAATTATTGTATCAGGGGGCGTCGATGAGGGTGCAGGTTAATGGGAGGCTAGGAGTTAAAATACAGATGCGACGGGGACTGCGCCAAGGCTGCCCACTATCACAAATATTGTTTGCGTGTATACAGGATCCATTTTATAGGGCCATTCGGAGGTGTGTTGCGGGAGGTGGGGAGGGTACTGACCGGGGGGAGGGGGGGGGCTGGTATCGTAGGTTATGTGGATGACACGACTGTTTTGGTGAGAGGTAATGGGGATTTGCTTAGGGTGGGTAAGGTGGTGGATGTGTTTGGGGAGGCTTCAGGTATGAAAATTAATGTTGAGAAGACTAAGTTTCTAGACTTAAGGGATAGTACAAATGGGGATGAGGTGGTAGGGGGTGGGTGGAAGGTTCTCGATCAACTAATGATATGTGGGATAATTTATGTGAGAAATACACGGGTGGCTCAAGAGGTGAATTCGGTGAGAATAGTGGATGGAGTATTGAAAAGACTTGGTGGTTTGAGGGCGGCGCAACTAACGCTGCATCAAAGAGTAATAGTGACGAACGTGCTATTGTACAGCAAGATATGGCATGTCGTTGTCATGTACCCGCTGATGAGACGTGAGGTGAAACGTTTACAACATGGGGTTTTTAGGTTTATATGGGGATCGGGCTGCAAATGGTTAAGTAGAGCGGTGTTAACACTTCCGGTCAGTCGAGGAGGGCTGGGACTTTTACCTCTGGAAAAAAGGATGATGAGCGTGTACCTAAAACGAAGTTATATAAGGGAGGGGTGCGGGAGGGGAGGTGGACTTGTGCGAGTACGTAAGGATATGCAACGGTGGTGGGGGGTAGGGATTTAATAGTTGGTGAGGCCATGTTGAGGTTATTAATGACAGTGAGGGATCCGTCGTGTGTTAAATTGCGGGTCCTCGAAGGAGTGGAAGGTAGGTCAGTGGTGGCTGCTGTTGAAGGGGCATACCCTATGTATGCGTGGAACGAAATATGGACGCGTCTAAAACGATTACGTGTAAAACCGGGTGTTCGGGAGGTAATGTTTAGATTTTTACATGGGATTTTTTTTTTTTATATTTTATTTAAAAGAACAGTATACATATGAAATACATACAATGAGAACATACATCAACGATTAACAGTCAGGTTTATAAAGGATAAACACAATCAAAACTTCAACATCAAAAGAGTATTAGACCAAAACCCTGGACTAACTTAACCACTCACCGCCTATATACAACTCAAAAACCCCAAAATTAAAACTTAACAAAACACTGCAATGTCCAAAGCTAGTTATCCATTTCATTACTGGAAATTCAAAAAATAACATAAGTGATAACATAAGTGATAACATAAGTGATAACAAACAAATATATGGAAAACCCTGACAAGGAACAGGATACATTTGATTCACATACAACTGTATTATACATCATCGTATAATAATCAAGTTTGTTTATTTTTTATTATCATATTTAATCCTCCATACAGACATTTTTTTTTTTATATTTTATTTAAAAACTTCAAGTTACAATAGAACAATAGAACAGGTACATAAAATCATAATTACTCCACATAATTAGCTGCCTGACTGCGGTGGAGTGAGGTTGTGCACAGCACCCCTCTGCTGTTTGTCAGGAGAGCTCTCATAGCAACAATATGGCGCTGAGTATCCGACGTAGGATAAACACTGTCGGCGTTGAGCTGCTTCGTGGGGCGATTTCCCCCTCTACGGCGCAGGTGTTACTTCCGGCAATCATCCGGGAAACGTACGGAGTGCAGGATGATGAGGTTTATGGTGTGGCCCTGAATGGGGCCTATCGTCTATTCGTCAAGTTAAATTCGACGGCTGTGTACGAGTCGTTGGTGACGAAATTTGAGCATGTGAGTATTGATGTAACTCCAGCTGTCAAAGTGCGACTCATAGACGTCTCTCGCCACTATACGTGGGTGAAGTTGCGGAATGTCCCCTTCGAGGCTGACGAGGAGGACTTACGGAAGGTGTTTGCTGCTTATGGCACCGTGCATCTGGCAACCCAAGGCAAGTGGGCGGCAGGTGCGTACATGGGACGTCCGGAGGGTACATTCTCCCTCAAAATGACACTGAGGCACCCGATTCCGTCATACGTCGTGATGCCGGAGTTTAGGACCCAGATTCTAGTGGCGTATGCTGGGCAGCGACGGACATGCAGGTTGTGTGGGGAGTATGACCATATGGCAGCGACGTGTGGGAGGCAGTGGAGGGCGCCGGCGCAAACAGGTGGAGCACCAGTTACAGGTGTGGATGTCGTGGAGGAGAATTCCAAAGGAAATCGAGGAGATGGCCGTCTATGGAGTGACATTGTGGAAGAGTCTCTTGTGGTGCATGATGGGCGTGGCACGAGTTGTGTGGAGTCAAAAATGGCCACTTTGCCGGTGACGGGGGAGGACGTGCTAATTCAGCAAGAGGTGCAAGAGCTGGAGGAGGAGCTCGACGAGGTATTGAAAAATTTACCTTCTTCGGGCGAGGATAATGGCTTGGTCCGAGAAATGGTGCCTGAGTTGAAAGGAGAGTGTGGCGGGACAGGCACGAGAAGGACGGAGGACAACTGCAGGCACAGAGAGGAGTCACCGAGCTCTGTGCGACAGGTCACAGTGGAGGTTGATATTCACTGTGAGGAATCTTCGGAAGACAGTATGGCGGTAGAGAATGTCACGAGGAAGAGGGCGGCTGCGTCAGACTCAGATGATGTCCTGACACCCGCGCAGAGGTCTGGGAGGAGGGATGTATATTTTCGTGACAGCCAGGATAAGAGGCATCGAAAAGGGGGGGGGTGGATGGTGACAAACCACATGTTGACCCTGGGGCAAGAGGCCCTGGGAAGGGTGAGAGGAGAAAGGATTGGAAGCTTTAGAAAGGCCTTAAATGCATGACTGTGAATGTGAATGGACTGTGTACTGGTATGAAGAGGGAATGCTTTCGTATTCTCTTACGTCGATACAGAGTGGACGTAGTCTTTCTACAGGAGCATAATTTCAGGGAGGGTAAAGTGCTCGAGGTGGAAGGGTATACGGTGTTGACTCTGCCATCGGCACGTTTGAAAGGTGGTGTGGGTTTATTGATAAAGGAGGCGAGCCCGTTTGTGTTGCAAAGACGTGAAGGGGGTGGGGGGGGAGGGTGTTGCGTGTGGATGGGTGGTGGATGGGGCAGAGGGTAACCTTTGTAAGTGTGTATGCACCAGCTGAAAATGATATGAAAGTAAAGAGGGATTTTGTGTGTGATGATCTAGTTTTTGCTTTCCGTGGTTTACCTGAGGTGGCCATCGTAGGTGGGGACTGGAATTGTGTGATCAGGAGAGCGGATGTGGAACCTCGAGGGGCGGGGCATATGTTGACAGCATTACGCAATCTATTGGTGGACGTTCAGTTGAGGGATGTGGTAGGTGGGGGAGCGTGGGAGGTGGAGCATACTTTCGTGAGGCGAGGTTACGCGGCTAGGTTAGACAGGTTGTATATATCTCATAAGGTAGTGTCAAAGTCTGTCCGTACTATTGACCTAGCCTTTTCAGATCATAGGGCGGTTGTCGTGGAAGTAGAGTGGGATTCTCTAGCTTGTATCTCTAGGGGATATTGGAAATTAAATACGAGTCTGTTGGAAGATGAGGAGGGGTTGGGGGGTTTTCGGGAGCTGTGGGAGAGATTAACTGAGGAGGTACAAGGTGTGGAGGACGTGGTGACGTGGTGGGATGGTGTGGCTAAGGACCGGATTCGGCATTATTATGTGCGGGAGGGGAAAAGGATTAATTCTTTAAAATTTGGGTTGATTAATTATTTGGAGGACAGGTTACGAGGTTGTTATGTAAAAGGGACAGTAGAGGGTGTCTATCCGATGGACAACATTATGATACTTAAAGAGCGGTTGCGGGAAATTCAGGACGAGCGGTTCCAAGCGGTGAGAGTAATGGCGGGGGTGGAGGAGGTGTTATGGGGAGATAGGCCGTCTTCGTGTGTGTTGCGCAGACAAAAACAACGTCAGCAGGCAACAGCTATTCCATGTTTGGAGGTTCTTGAGTCGGTGGGTGGGTATAGGGCGGGTCAGGTAATCCACACTACGGATGGGATGGGGTTGTTTGCGGATATGTGGTACGAAAAGTATTGGCGGGAGGAAGGGGTAGGATTAGGGGATTTAGAGAGGGTGTGTGGAAGTGTGCCATGTAGGTTAGGACACAGTGATAGGGAAGCTTTGGGGGGGGACATAACTGAGGAGGAAATATGGAGAGCTTTGAGTGCCATGCGAAAGGGCAAAGCACCGGGAATCGATGGACTGCCGGCGGAGTTTTATCAACAGCATTGGGAGTTAATAAAAGGTTTTTTGGTGAGGTTACTGAACTTGATGAAGGTAAGTGGAAGGTTGGGTGAAAGACAGCCAACAGCTGTAGTTGTTTTGGTACCGAAGGGTAAGGAACAGCGTTCGCTCAGGGACTATAGAACAATATCATTGTTATGCGCGGATTATAAGTTATTTGCAAAAATTTTAGGAAATAGGCTCAAGTGTGTTGTAGGGAGGGTTGTATCGGAAACCCAGTTTGGGTTGCCAGGTAGGTCTATGGGGGTGGGACATGGTCTTTTAAGGGATTTCGTGGAAGAAAACGGGGGGGAAGGGGGGGCGGGGTTGGTTGCACTAGACTGGCAAGGAGCTTATGATAGGGTGGAGCGGGAGGCGTTGAGAGCTATCCTTAGGAAACAGGGCTATGGGGAGGAAATAGTGGGATGGGTAGAGGCGTTGTATAGAGGGGCAATGGTGAGAGTACAGATTAATGGAAGATTAGGGGGGAGGATTGTCATGGGCAGAGGTCTTAGACAGGGGTGTCCTATGTCACAGCTTTTATTTGCATGCATACAGGACCCCTTTTATAGAATGGTGGAGCGCCATATGGGCGTTAGTGAAGGGGTTGGGGGGGGTACTGGGGGCGTTTGGCCTGTTCTCATAGGGTATGTAGATGATACTACTGTATTGGTTAGAGAAGGGATGTCCATAAAAGCCTTAGATGGAGTGGTCGACACGTTTGCATGTGCAACTGGTATGAGGGTAAATTCGGAGAAGTCCATGGTTATGGGGTTAGGAATTTGGGGGGAGCGGGTCGAGTGGGGTAGTGCAGTTGTAAAGAAGCGGGTGATGTCATTAAAAATTTGTGGTCTAATCTATGCAGATGATCTTGAGGTTGCACGTGTTAATAATTCGGTCAGGTTGGTAGAAAGGATACTGGGTCGATTGGGAGCATTGCGGCCTTATCATTTGACCCTTGTGCAGCGTGCCATTGTAATTAACGTTTTATTGTATAGCAAGGTTTGGCATGTGGCTGCCGTGTTCCCTTTAACGGGGACGGCAATTGCAACTATACTTAGAGGGGTTTTTAAATTTTTGTGGGGTTCAGGTTGTGATTGGCTTAGAAGGGATGTAGTAATGTTACCTGTGCGTCAGGGGGGGTTGGGTTTAATGAATTTAAAGAGGAGGGTCAAATGTATCTTTATTAAAAGGGAGGTGATGAGGGAGGGTGTGAGTGGGGGGGGGTTGGTTAAGGTACACAATAAATTGAAACGCATGTTTTCTGGGACGGAGTTGAGGGAGTGTGAAACTATTTTGAGGGCAGCAGTGATGGTTAGGGATCTGGGTAAGGTAAAAATAAGTAGGTTGTGTAGGATGTCGGCGGAAAGGGTTGTGGCTCCGGTGGAGGGGATTTTCCCCATGTATGACTGGGGTTGTATATGGAGAAGGTTTGGTAGGTTAAGGTTACAACCCCGTGGACGTGAGGTGATGTATCGGTTTTTGCATGGGATTTTACCATCGGGAGTGGTCTTACGAGCTAGACGGGTGGTTGAGGGGGGGGGGGTGTGTGGAATATGTGGCGGGGAGGATTCTGCATTCCATGTAGTGTATTTTTGTGAGGGGTTGGGGAGCGTCAGGGGTTGGTTGAGCAGGGTGTTGCATAAGATAAGTGGTCAATACTTCTCTGTTTTGCGGGCATTGAGTCTTGATGTGGGGGGTATGGATGAAAGTATTATTAGGGCTGTGGGGTACATTATGGTAGATTATGTCTACATTATGTGGGGAATGAGGGGGAAAGGGGTAAGTGAGGTGAAGAGGAGGGTATTGGCTGTTACGTTTTATAAAACGTTGTGCCGTAATAGAGAACTTTATGGGAGGAGGTGGGAGCGGGATTTCTCTGAGGGATATAGAGACATTACATTAGAGGTTTTATTAAATTTGTAAAGTAGGTGGGTGGGGCAGGGTAGGGATGGTATAATGTATTATGTTAATGGCCTGTCAGGGGTGGAAACGGGGTCGCCTCCTGGTATGTAGCAGGTGAATGTGTATGAACTTGGGCGTATGATGCGTATTCATGGTTGTGATGCGTATACTCAATATATGTGTTTGATTTTGCAGTAGGATATTGTTTTATGTATGTTACTCTTATGCACGTTGTTAGATGATTGTAGAGGTGTCAGTGTGTTGGATCCTTGTTTATTAATATATTCTGTGTTTGATGAACATATTGTTTTTACCTTATTCTCAATACAGTACGTTAATTGTATTTAACGTATACGGTGTCCTACTTTATAATTTACAAGTGACAATATATGTATATAATGATGTGTTTTGTTAATCATATAACAATGCAATTGGAATTAGTCGGTTATTGGTTATCATAGGTGTAGGGGTTTTCATGTATGGGTGAGGAGGGATATTTGTGTTATCTCAAGTTCATGTTTGTGTGGTTGTTCATGATTATTCTGTGTAAGACCTGTTTTTGTCTTTATCTATTTCTTGTATTGTATTGTTCTAAATAAAATATAAAAAAAAAAAAAAAAAAAAAAAATTACTCCACGAGTAATATAAAAGTTTTTAGTATACAATCCAAGAGTTAGGTACATATTTATGACAAGGAATCAATTGTAAGTTCCTAACTACCACGTACAATCATTATTAACACCCATATGTGTATGGGCCATAAGGTCGAATGTGGAATTACTTCGACTTACCCCCCCTGTCGAGATACTGTTCCCCTTCACACCATACACATGTTACATTATCATCTAACCATTGAAAACTTTAATTAGGAGTACATTAATACCTTTTGAACTCAGTCTATATTCCAGTATGCAAACCTTACTGGTATAGAACCCATGTGTCAATTTTACAATGTACGTATAAAATTTACATCAGTCAAAAACCACCATCAATCTAATTTTAAACGGTCATAGCTTTTTTTTTTTGTGTGTGTGTGTGTGTTGTGTTAATTGTAGCCAAAATGCAAAAAAGGCAGTACAAACCAAAAACAGTACATACAACATGATAAAACACCCGATATCCATAACCAACTCGCAAATCAGTTATGGACCCACATGTTCATATGATAAAATAACTAAATTTTTTTTTTTTTTTTTTTTTTTTTTTTAAATTTTGTGTTGATACCAACGTGCCAATCTAATTACTTAAAAACGAGATCCTAAGGGCTCGGTATCCTGGCTTTCAAGGAAATTTTAAACCCAGTGAACATAACCATCAGGCTTAGAAATGTAACCCTGGAAACCACACTTATATCTCACTATGACAAAACATTCACGTGAAACATGGCGTACCATCCATACCTAATTCTCACTACCTTCCTCTTACACACTACATCAGTTCCAGAGAAAACCAAAAACAACACCCCCCTTTACATCCCCCCATAAGGAGACCACTCCTTTGTCCATCCTCAGGGACCCCGCCTAAGGGAACCCACAGTGAGGTTCCTATAACCTTCCGGGAAACTTTTTTCCCAGGACGCCCCATAAACCAGCCTATTCCTACACTTCGTCCTATAGAATCTAGCCGCCAATGCTTTTATCCTCATATCACCCCTTAATCCCCTCATTCCCCATGAAATGTCCAGATAATCCACTATGATATACATTATAGCCCTTCCAACATCCCTAGGCACTCCCCTTACATCTAGTAGTAAAGCCCTTAAAAGCGGCAAACGACCCCCCCCAACAGTCTGATAACCCCACCCATCCATGATCTCACCCCCTCCAAGGAGGTACAAAAGAAGACCACATGAAACGCCGTTTCAACATCACCACAAAACTGACAAAAAGCCTCTTCCACAAACCCCATACTACGTAACACCTCCTTGGAAGCCAGAATCCCCATGATAAACCTATATACTAATTCTCTTACTCTAGCCGGTATCCGAAGCTTACTAAAATCTTTCCAAATAACCCCCCAATCATACGTTGGATACACGGCTACCCCTTGCATAATTCCTTGACCTTTCACTACCCTCACCAACCGTTTCACTTTGATTTTATCCACCTGTTGCACTGTCAATAAAAATCTCAACATATCTTCACAAACCCTCAAGTCCTTCCCACTCCACCATTTACGTGCCTCCTCCATAACTCTTCCTACTTTAGCGCCCCTCACACCCCCTTCCCTCATATACCTCCACTTGATATATACAGCCATTACTCTCAGTCCTAAAGGCAACAAACCTAAACCCCCTCTCCGAACATCCGTCATAACTACCTCCTTACTTAACCATGCCCTCCCAAATCCCCACACAAACTTCAGCACCCTCCTTTGCATTTCCACAATATCTCGTACCTCTAAGGGAAAAACCTCTGCCACCCCCCATACCTTGCTATAGACAAGTGAATTTACCACCACTACCCTCTGATGTAAAGCTAAGTCCCTCGCACTTAAACCTCCTAGTCTACTTAAAACCTTACCCATGACAGACTCCGAATTTACCCTTCTGCATGCCTGCTCTTCCGCCAAATACCATATCCCACATACCTTGATTCTGTCAACCACTGTCCATCCTAACCCCATCCCCAAGCCCCCCCCCTATCCAATTACCGACCTCTAGTAACCTTGATTTCACCGTATTAACTCTCATTCCGGTATTCATACCAAACATCTGAATCACTCTACCCACCCTCCTTAACTCCTCCTTACCCCTTAGCAAAACAGTAGTATCATCCACATACCCAACGATGCCCCCTTTGCACCCCCCTTCGATCTCCTGATTGTTCATCACCCTCTCAACAGACTCATAAAAAGGATTCTGCACACACGCAAAGAGCAGCTGTGACATCGGACAGCCCTGCCTCAAACCTCTCTCCATTGGTACACTTTCACCCAACCTCCCATTGACCTGTACCCTCACCTCTGCCCCATCATACAGAGTGTTCACCCACCTCACTACCCCCTCCCGAAACCCCAACCTCTCTAAGCAAACCCCTAAGAAAACTCTGTCCACGCAATCATAAGCATTCACCCAATCTAAACCTAGTATTCCCCCTCCCGTACATCTCTCTAGAAAATCCCTAATCAAACCATGTCCATCCCTCATCCTTCTTCCCGGAATTCCCAACTGTCCCCTATGTAACACTAAACCCAACACTTTCCTCATTCTGTTGCCCAAAACCTTAGCAAAAATCTTGTAATCCGAGCACATTAACGTAATCGCACGGTAATCATTCAAAACTCGGCATTCCTTCTTTTTGGGCACTAAAACCGTGACACCCGTTCTTTGTGATTTCCCCATCCTTCCACTACTTAACATACAACTCAAAACCCCCACCAGACAATGCCGTACACTCCCCCAATGATACCTATAAAAATCGTTTGGTATTCCGTCTATGCCTGGGGTTTTACCCTGGCACATCCCAAAAACTGCCTCCTCTACCTCCTCTACAGTAATACTACCCTCGATTCTGTCACTGTCCTGCTCACTTAATACCCTATTAAACCCTTCATCCCCAAACCGTCTCTCACCCACTCCCCCGCCAACCCTCCTCCACTTCTCCCTAAACCAAAAATCTGCATACAAACTAATATTTTCCGTGGTGGATAGGCCTTGACCCTCCTCAAAACCACCCCCCCCTGTACCTGCCTCAATATACGCCAAGGTGGTCTTCGCCTGCCGTTCCTTAAACCTCCTTAATACAAAACCCGATGGCCTATCCCCCCTTAAAACATCCTCCAACCCTGCCCTAACTCGAATTGCCTCAAATTTTTCATTGTGAATTTCCGCCAACCTATTTCGCAAACGTTCCATGTCCTCACTCCGCCCCACCCGTTCCTCTGCATAACAGTCATTTAACTGACCCTCAAGATAATTTTGTAGGCCATAGCTCCACCTCGCCATCTCCTTACCCCGTACTTTAAAAAATTTCGCGATTTCAACTTTAGCCCTCATTTCCCACCAATCCAGCAAATCCATTTCCATATTCCTAGTCTCCCAAAAGGATTTCCACCAATCTTCAAACCCTGTAGGGTCACCCTCGCCCCTAAGTAGCCTCACATTTAATTTCCAGTATCCTGCATAAACTCTCACTATGCCATCAACCCTCAAATCTGCTATAACAGCACGATGATCAGAAAAACCCACATCGATAGTCCTCACCCTCTCCACACCTATGCCCTGCCTAACATAAATCCTATCTAACCGTGCCTCATATCCCCTACGAATAAAAGTGTGCTCCACTCCATATCCCCTACTTCCCACCACATCTACCACTCCAACATCTCGCAAAACATCCCGTAGAACCCCCAAAACACAACCCGCCCCCCTCGGAACCACATCACCATTCCTAATGACACAATTCCAATCCCCACCAATCACCGTAAAAGCAGGTAAACCTCGCAAGTGATATACCAGAACCTCGCGTACAAAATCCACCTTCACCCTAGCGTTACTAGTTGCTGGCATGTACACACCTACAAAACTAACCCTCCTGTCCCCCCAAAACCCATCCACCCTGACAACCCTCCCACCCCCCCCCTCCTCCCAACCCAGGATACGCAAAGGACTGGTCTCCTTTACCGCCACAGCCACACCTCCTTTCAACCTCAAAGCATCACATGTAAACAACCTATAACCTTTCAACAACAGCTCACATCCTAACCTATGGTTATGTTCCTGCAAAAAACAGACATCAATACTAAATCTCCTCAAAACCCACTCTAACCATACCCTCTTGACCTCGGTTTTAAGACCGTTTACATTGAAAGTTACACACCTGAATTTTACAAGAATGGCGGCTTACCCCTATGCCGCTGAGGCTTACTTGGTCCTCCTTTCATAGGTTTCGGTTCTTCTCTATCAATCCCTCGTTCCTGCCCTCCAACCCCTCCCTGTCCCTTCCCGCCTAGCTTTCCACTGCCCCCCCCTCCTCCCGGACTTGCCTTTGCTACCACAGCTGCCCACATCTTCTTCCCAGGCCTCTGCGCTGGTGTGAGGACTTCGTCCATGTCTGATGCCCCCGCTGATCTCTTGCGGGAGCTACCCTCTACACACATTTCTTCTGCAACCACATCTTCTTGATGGACCTCCACCACCACATTGCTCTCCTTTCGAACCTCACTCAAGTCTTCCTTACCCTGCTTCTGTTCCTCCATCACCTTGTCATCACCTGACCTCACATCACTTTCCACACCATGCTCCGACTCTTCCAAAAAATCCTTCAGCACAGCCTCCAAAATCCCGTCCTGAGCTGACTCTGCAGTACCTAACGGTCTGTCTGACAGCGATATTCCCTCCCCCCCCCCCGTTTCCACTGGTAGTGTAGCACACGTCTCCAAAACCACCTCTGCCCTGTCGACCTCCTCACTCCATAGACCTGTACCCCGGCTTTCCACTTCACCCGTCATAACGTCCGCGGCTTCTAATGGCGTATCCACAGAAGCTGTCTCCTGACGCCTAGGGCCCTGTCTCCTGGGGCATTGTGCCACCATGTGCTCATAAGAGTCACATAAACGGCACGTCTTCCTCTGCCCCGCATAGTGTACAAAAACCTGTGTTCTATGGTTATGCAAAGTAACATATGATGGTATCGGCCTCCTCAGGGTCATTTTCAGTGTGAAGGATCCTTCCGGCATCCCCTCATAAGGGCCGTCCCTCCACATTCCCATGCTCGTCGAGTGTACAGTTCCATAACCACTGAACACATCTTGTAGGCTGTATGCTGTTGCCTCAAAAGGTACATTCCTTACCTTCACCCAAGTAAAATACTTAGACACATCATGCAAGCATACTTCCACTGCCGAATTGATACTCATCCGTCTTTCTTGAAATTCGTCTACGATGGTAGAGTAGAAGTCAGCCCTCATGAACTTCACGAAGACCCTTGACATTCCATTCAGTGCCACACCATACAGCTCTTCATTGGGGATGCCATAACAGTCCCTGATAATGCTTGGCAGGAGAACGTTCATCGTGTCGTTGCTTAAAGATCCTCTAACCAGCTGAATGCAGACAGTATTTATGCGCCGGTACAGTCGGTCCGCCATCTTGGTGCTAATGCTATGTTTTCCTCACCAGGTGGCGTGCAAGAGAACCTGTAGAAGCGTCCTCTCTCCCCGCAGGTCGAGAGACGAATGTTTACATGGGATTTTGCCGTCTGGGGTTGTCCTATTCAATAGGAGGATAAGGGAGGGAGGGGAATGTAGAGCGTGTGGAAGCATGGAGACAATTTTGCATGCGGTATATTTTTGTGACTGTATAGAAGTGGTGCGGGTCTGGTTAGGAAAGGTGTTCAGGTTAGTGGGTGGGGGAGGATTGCAGGTGTTGCGGACTTTAAGTTTGGATATAGGTGGGGTGAGTAAGATGGTGGAGAATGCAGTGGCGTATTTGGTCACGGATTTTATATATACGTCATGGGTCATGAGGGAGGTGGGCGTGGATGAGAGGATAAAGGTGTTAGCTGCGACATTTTACAGAACTAAGTGTCGTAATAGGGAAATTTATGGGGGGAATTGGGAGACTGCTTTTACTGAGGGCTATCGGAGTTTTAGGTTGAGGGATTTATGGGATTTACGTGCAAGGTAAGGGGTCGCGGCGGGCTGGCTTCCCGATAAGGACAGTGTGAAAGGGTTTAGTGTGGAAGAGAATGAATATAGTACTGAGACATAAGTGCCTTTGACTGTGTGATGAGCGGGTTGTGTGTTGTGAACGATACATATTCTTCAATTTAATTATTAATTATGCAATTGACAAAGGACGACAGACGTCGTAATGTGATGGAATATTATATATTGGTATGTGTGTAATGAAATGACAAAATGGGTGCACTGTGTGAATGCGAAATATATATATACACATGAAGTATTGCGAGTGGTAGGAAGGCTTCAATATTTATCGACGTGTGAAGGTCATGCACTGTTATGTATTGTGCTAACAGACTTACATCTTAGTAGTGGTTTTAATGATATGGGCGAAATATTTTTAGAAAGCTTGACTTATCCTGTTTTCTTAATACATATTGTTTTTTCATGGGAGCTCTATAGAGCCCGTAGGTTTAGGTTACCATTGAATTGATATATATTATAGGGTAATTGATGGATGACATAGGATTAGGTTTTTGTAGTTTCACTGGTTGTGTTGTAAAGTGTATGTAACATATGTATATATTTATACCTTCCTCGAGAAGGTGATATGTTTGGGTGTTTAGTAGATATACGTTGTACATGAATCATGTAGAATTGAATTTTATATTATATCAATACATTGAGTGATACTGAACGTATCATGTTGTTCAATATGGAATAATGAAAGTATTTCATACAATATACAGTTACATATAAAGATTGTTACGTGTCAGGTGGATTGACATGCAAGAAGGGCGGGGGGGGTAGTGTTTTCAGAATGTAAGGTGTACATTCCGTGGCAGGATGTACAATCAGGAATGAGATGTACTTGCCAAGGAGTCATTAGGTTAGATTTAGTGTTCCAGACATAATGTCATTACTTCAAGGATTGGAGTGGTCATTGTTTACTGTACAGATTTGTCTTTCAGATGTTATTATTATTATTATAATCAAGGGGGAAGCGCTAAACCCAGAGGATTATACAGCGCCTGGGGGGGGGGATGTGGAAGGCATTCAGGCTTAATTCGGGGAACTGGAGCACAGATCCAATTCCCTAAATCAAGAGCCCCTCACCAACATCAAGGAACCTTCCTTGAGGGGCTTTCAGATGTTAATTGGAAAGTACTTGTACTATGCAGAATTTTTCATCACTGTTTTCACATTGTAATTTGTCGTTTATTTTTATGTACTATGTATGTCTTTTAAATAAAAAAAAAAAAAAAAAAAAAAAAAAAAAAAAAAAAAAATCCTTACACAAATGTCTGAGTGTGACAGTCGCTTATCATATATGCAAGTGTAGTACCTGCTAAGGTAAATGCTTAGAAGATGTATTTGTAGTTTCATATTAGTGCATTGTAGGTAATGTTTTCTCAAGTGGTTTCTAATTTGCATATGTAACGAGTGCCAATTGTGGATGGACGATATAAGACGGAGCACACTTAAACCCCATGAGGTGGTTAGAGTGAGCGCAGAACTGTCTGGATGTTACACAATTAAAGCTTAGATTGAAAGCTTAGTTATCAGCGTGAGTTGTGAATGGAGATGAGTTGGATATAAAGGTAAATGAGTACATACACTATTAATCTTGTTATCACATGTGTATGCATACTTAAGTATATGTATAATACATCAGTGACATCATTGTGAGGCGCGTATTGTGCACGAATTATAGGACGACAAGGGGTTTCTCGCTTAAGCAGGCAGGAGTGCAGGTGTACTGAGTGGTACTGAAAACATAAATAACATGAAAAGTGAGGCACTAATGCATATGGTAGGTCTAGGGTTCTTTGTATAAGTATAATAATGTATATGGCATGAATTTTGTAGATAAATGTGAAATCTAGTGTTCCATTATATAACTTAGAATAGGGATATAATAACACGGGGGGGTGGAACAATTTGTGTACATACACAGACTTCCCAATGTATTATACCAAAGGAATTATGAAATTTTGTGGAAGAACTGATTCCATATTCTTTTTTTTTATTTCACGTTGTACTGTTTTAAATAAAATATATATATAAAAAAAAAAAACATTCGTAATAGCCTCCGCAAATGTTATAGCAAATTGTCTTACTAAAACTAACAACGAATTGTTTTTGCAAAAATTTCACCCGCAGTTATAAGTTACTTAAGGTTGCCTGGAATGCTCTACGTAACAAGGGACTGTCTGTAAACTATATCGATAATATCACATATGCCTAACCAATTGTAAGGCTTACCTTATGGAAACAAAGTTTATCATATCACTTTCATGGTTAGATTAGTTGATTGGTTAATTTCATTGAAAGCCTAACGGCTATACGAAAGTCATTAAGGCTTAATGTAACCTGTTCACCACCAGTTAATTAAGAATATTTTCATACTTTAAATAAAAACTAAATTGAACTATCGACACATGTTTACGCAGGGATATACACCTCTCGTTGTATATATCCTCAAAGGTAAGACAGACATACACCTCTCGTATATATCCTTGAAGGTTAGAAGGTACACCTACTATATCATATTTATCTGCCACAGGTGACGGTTTTCCTGGCTGATTCTGGCAGCCACCGTCACTTAATCTAGTGGAAGGTTCATGCGGCTCTGCCCAGGGATGATTGCACAACTGACGAGCTATGAATGACTGACGTTTTGACTACTCCAGCTAACATTAAGTGGGATAAGTTTCTTAAGAGTGGAGTTAGAGATGTTTGGCTCCAATACATTCTCTGTCCTCTCACATGCAAGTGTTGCTAATGATTATTGTTATTAATATTACTAAAGAACAGAAAGGCACAATAACGCGACTAGAACAATACACAAATAACCCCGCATGTAGGAGAGAGGAAAGCTTACGACGGCGTTTCGGGCCGGCATGTTACAAAGTGTGACTTTGTAAATGGTTCAAGTCGGACCGTAACGTCGTCGTAAGCTTCTCTCTCCTATGTGCGGGTTGTGCATTATTATTGCTGGACTGTCAACAGTCGGTACCTGACCAGCCGGGCTGTGGTTCGTACTTTGGATTGCGTGCAGCCAACAATAACAGCCTGGTTGATCAGGCCCTGATCCACCATAAAGCTTGGTCACAGACCGGGCCGCGGGGGCGTTGACCCCCAGAACTCTCTCCAGGTAAATTCCAATGTACACTGCTGGACTGTCATCAGTGTACACTGCTGGACTGTCATCAGTGTACACTACTGGACTGTCATCAGTGTACACTACTGGACTGTCATCAGTGTACATTACTGGACTGTCATCAGTGTACACTACTGGACTGTCATCAGTGTACACTACTGGACTGTACCATCCGTACACACGTGATGTACACAGACCTAAGGGTGTTTATAAACCAAGCAATTGTTTCTTGATCTGTTGTTTTTGTAAGTAATGAGTTCCACTTATTCTGACTGTAGTTTATATTATTCTTACATTGATCAGTGAGTAGAGACGATTGTAGATAATAGTTCAGACAACCAACAAGTAGATAAATTAGACACATGTACAACACTTGGGTATCTTAACGTTTCGCCACACAGTGGTTTCATCAGTCCTATACGAAAAAGAATGGTGAAGATAAGGAGTTTGAGGTAATCATTCCCGCAGCCTGGAATCGGTGTAATCAGTCTAGGTGCGAGGAGATATCATTCTTTGCTTCTATTTGTAAATTAACCGATAAGAATTTGACAAAGCTCCTGGAGAGCGAAACGTTGCCACAAAAAAGTCGCATTAGTTGCACATGTGTCCTTTTGCCTAACTGGTAATTCAATCAACATTATTACATACAAATATTTCATCTACGTAACAGATAACAGCTTCATTATCTTGCGTGTGGATGCTGCATACAACTTTGATAGTCAGCGTTAACGGAATTTAAAGCCTATCGATGAGGCTAGAGTTACTATAAGCAAAGCACTTAGCGTAGCAGGTAATTTGTATACTTCCAGTAGGGCGCAGCTAGGTAATTTTGAGTACCTTCCGTACTCACATCTTGATAAACTCTGATATGTGAAAATGAATGACAGCAGAAAGCAACTCATTCTCATTCATCATTTTCTTAGTAGTTGAGAGTAAGGCCACACGTGGTTCCTGGATTCATTAAGGTTACAAACACTGGAACAATGGGTTACTAACTATATAAACTCAATCTCAAATGCATAATTGCTAAGCAACACATCACAGCCTCTAGCCTGACCTAACCTAACCTAGCCTAACCTATCCAATCCACTATTACCCGAATTATATCAAACCTGACTTAAGCAGTATTAACATGGCCTAATCTAACCAAATCAAACCTAACCTAACCTAATCTAATCAAATGTATCCTCATCTAAGCAAACTAAAAGTAACCTAACCTAGCAAAAAGTACTCTAAATACACTATTTTTTTGTATTTTAACCCCCCACCCGTTATTATATGTATTATCGTGACAATGTATCAAACTTTTAACTCGACAGACCTTAACAATATTATATAGGAACATGAAGATAGGATTCAGTAAACACCACCACTCTTAAACTCTTTTACGACCCTTCAGGGTTTACCGCTCAGTTTTAATTATAGTAATAATAAATAAATTCTCTTACATTTAAAATAATATATTCACTGGCAAGCGCTAAACTCTAAGGGTCATACAGCTCCTATGGAATGGGAGGTAATGAGGTTTGATCAGAGGAAGGGGAGTTTAAAGTTAAATTCCTTGGATTAAGAGTCCTTCGGCAGTATCAAGGCTTCTTCCGTGAACCTTGTGGGTTTAGCGCTTAGGTATGAGTGTAATAATAATTCTCCCGTAAGGGGCTTACAACTGATCCTTAATATTGTTTCCTAAAAACAACGATGCTAAGATTTTCTGTTGGTTGAATCATTTATGTAATGAGAGTTATCGAAGCAGGGGAAAAAATGCATCAGTGAGGGTAATGTCCTTGAAATGTTGTGAACCTGCGCCTGCGCGCTGACACTCACAACCTCGGCCTCCACTACATAAGAGAAGAGGAGATTGTAGCCTGGCCATCACTTGTGATCGATACGTGCCTAGGTCAACACGTGCCCAAGATCGACGAGTGCCCAGGTCGAAAAGTGTCCATAATGAAGTTATCAGCGTTGTGTATTCTGGTTCTAACGTTCTCTATTGCAGGTAAAACTGACGCCGTTGTCAGCTTCAGGTGTTGGTACAGACTAGCACACTTTAACCCTAGCACACTGTACACTAACCCTGGCACACTTTACGCTAACCCTGGCACACTTTACGCTAACCCTGGCACACTACGCTAACCCTGGCACACTTTACACTAATCCTGACACACTTTACACTAATCCTGACACTTTATGCTCATCCTGATACTACACTCATGCTGACACACTTTATACTTACGCTGACACACTTTACACTCGTGCTGACACACTCCACTCTTGAACACATACAGTAAGAGGGGAGCATATTGTATGTTTCATCTGTTTAAGGTTGTATCAGATACAGAAATATCAAAATGGTGGCACATGATGAGTGGTAGATTCAGGTGGTAAGCGAGGTTGAACCCACGGGAATATGAGGTGACCTGTCAGGCTTGGTGAGGGGGGGGTCAAGTCGGGTGCAGACATTGAAGGTCAGGCAACGCAGAAAATAATCTGGATCATAAAGCTAGGTTAAAGTAATTTATGATTTTCGTTCTTTCTCTAGGGTAGCTTTAGCGATGGATTTGGTTAAAAATGTACCTGTCTCACTTCTGTCTGATAGTTAGAGACAAGATATAACTGCCTCTCTGAGCTTTCTTCGTACAAGAGATTGGCTTGTTTGAGGTTCATGAGACGTGCTTGTTTGTGTACCATCCTGCTGGTGTATCTGTTCTTGTGGACAGGTGTCCAAATCTCTCGATGTTCCTCCTCAGTACACACGATTCCATACTCCACATGGAATACTGAATATTCCTGCTATGGCTGTTCTTTGCAGAGCGGGCAGTCCTGATGATTTTCTATAATAGGTTTTGTGGTGAGTAAATGTACACTTGCGTCCAGTTCAGGACATTAACGGAAACGTTCAATACGAGTGGCTTGGTCAATAAAAGTCCTGATCTGTACACAAGTGCCTTTTTTCAGTTTGTAGGTATTTCCATACCATTTACAACTGTTTTGTGGTAAGAACCGGCACCTCCAATGGTAGCAGTAATGGCACCTCAATGTCAGCTGTATGTAGAATAGAGGTGATGAACAACAGGATGTTGCTGTCCCGTGGGTCGAACAAGGTTGCAATAGATTGTAGTATTTGCTCTGAAATTTGAAATTTGATGACGTTTAAGCAATATTGAGGCAGAGAAACATATTCTGTGTATTCTTTTCTTGAGGTAGGTATTCACTACTACAAAACTTGAAGGCACAAAGGAAAGAGATCTTGTCACCCATTTATGATTTGAGGTCATGATGAGAGAAGTAGTGGGTTAGATTGTCTTTACTTGTTGACTTCCTGTACGCGTAGGTGTCCCACGGTCTGTTAAGCAACACTCCCCTCATACGCTGTGTCGATCCCTGGGAAAGGTGAAACACTGTGCGTGTTTCCTTACACCTGCTGTCCCGTTCACCTAGCAAACAAGTAGGTACCTGGGTGTTAGTCGACTGGTGTGGGTCGCGTCTTGGGGGACAAGATCTAAGGACCCCAGTGGAAATAAGACCTGTATTGATGGTTTCACTTGGTTAAGTTGTTCCCTATGAAGGGAGCTATGAAGGCGTTCATATTTGTTTATTTGTAGTCTGTTGATATGGGAAACCTGTGTTTTGGGACTTTGTAGTGTTGGAGTTCTTCTAGTTGTCCGGTGTGATCAAAGGCTAACTTATTTTCGTTGTTGAGTATTTCGATGCTTTCGATGAAGCCGATAAAGGTGTTAATAAGGGAAAGTTGACCTGTGAGAGGTGAGCTGAAAACCTAGGCGCCACCATTTTTTCTACACACCTAGAGAGGAAATTTGCTCTGTCATTTGCGAACTCGCATTAACACAATTGTAAATAAATCACAGAACGGGTGGGTCTTGAACCCATGGCAAGCGAGTTTTTTATATTTTTAGGTGTCCCCGAAGAGGTGCCTTTAAGTTCCCTGATTTTTTTTCTTTTTCTATAACTTTTCGATTTTATTTCGCTCATAACTCGAGAACGCTTCATCCAGTCGGCTTCAAATTTTCAATGCGTGTGTACGATGATGAGCACCAAATTCATGGAACAGTTGACATGTTCATGGTGCTCTATGACCAAAAGTGTTGAAGCCATTCCCAGCATCCAGTGGCAGCTTGAAAAGTTAAAATAAGATGGCAAAAAATCGACGACGGCGGAGAGCGAAATACAGATGTGTAGGCACAGGTGTCACTGATTTGTGTGTAAAAAAAATAGTGAGAAATTGTTATTCACGTTCAATCATGTTAATTAATTCTTGGTTTATTTCTTCTGAACGGCTTCAATATTTAATGGCTGACGTATCTTAGGGCAAGGATAGTACCTGTTAAATTTCTTTTGCGTGCAGGCAAATTTGTTAATGTGAAAAATAATGGAACTGGTGGCGCATCCAGTCTTCAAATTTTCACCCCTGTTGTGGTTTCCTGAACACAAGACTCACGTTATCATTGGCTGATATATCCCAATTTGCCAGTTTTAGAAAAGTGATATTAATTTTTTATTCATTAACTAAAGAATGCTTCTTCTGATTGAGTTCAAAATATTATTGGTGATGCATTCTTTAAGACGAATAATACCCCATAAGTTTAGTCCAAATAGGTGCAAATTTGCAATTTTACTGAGATAAAATATGGAATTACTGGAGAACGCCTTTTCTGATAGGCTTAAAACTTTTAAAACTTGTCACTCATTAAGCTATGTAAATTTCAATTTGCTAGTTTTATTTAGTAGATTGTTTCCCATGTATTAGCTAGAGAATGTGTCTGCTGATCAGCTTCAAACTCTAAATGATGGTGTATCTTAATGGAAAATATTTTTGCGTTAATTTTTAAGTTTTATCAAACTGGATGTTTTAATGTTGCAGTTTTATAATTGTAGTGTAGGCATGCCTCGGGAAAAACAGTGATGGAGTGAATGATGAAAGTTTCTTTTTCGGGCCACCCTACCTTGGTGGGAAACGGCCGATGTGTTAATAAAATAATATAATGCCGTATTCTATCGGGTTCAGTAATTCAGCACTTGTGTGATATATATTTTTCAACATTCTTGGGACTATTTGCATGCGTGGGTTCCCTATGCACAGTATTACATAGGCCATTCCCAAATTTAGTTTCCATGTGATTATTGGTGGAGACAGGCTCCTCTGACAGGCTTCAAAATTTCAATATTGTTGTATCCTACTTAGAAGATAGTTGGTACATTTAATGAGTTTGTAGATGACATTTTGTCACTAATCTCGAAATGGTATAGTATTTTATTTTCCCTTGAGGATGGTGGAGGGCTCTTGATTCAAGGAACTGCATTTATCTACCCCTTGCTTGGATCGAATTTGAATGCCTCCCATTATACTGACCTTGTATGAACCCTACAGGTTTAGCCCTTCCTGTGCTTAAAATATAACAATCGTGATTAGAATCAATCTTCAATGGCCGATGTATCGTATGAAATGGATGGAGCGTTTCATGTGTTTAGGCTGTATAGGCACAAATTTTGTTGGATTCTGTCCAATAACTGGAAAATGCATCCTCTGGTCATCGTACAAATTTTAGTGGTGATGTGTGCTCTCCTCAAAGGAAACAATATATTGATGTTAGATTGTGTAAGTTATGTACCAATTTGGCGAATTGTCTTTTCTTAGTTAGCGAATGTCTTTTCTTATCAGAAATAAGTCACAATGTCTCACTTCATTGATTATCCTAAGTTAAATCATCTTACACAAATAACCCGCACGTAGGAGAGAGGAGCTTACGACGACGTTTCGGTCGGCATTGTGCCTTTTTGTTCTTAAATCAGCTTAATATTCTTTTATGTGCATATAACATCTGTGCCCTCAAAACTATTGTCAAAATTTTGTAAGGTAACTTTTAACTTGCGTACTTTACGTACTTTCTTAAAAGGTGGTCGCTCTTACTTGGAGAAAAGTTTGGATTGATTTTTCGCCTGTGTGGGGTCCCAATTTGCTTATTTTTGGAAACTAAAAATTGAAATACTGTTTTTCATGTGATAATTTCAGTGTCACATCTAATTAACTTGAAGCCTACCATGCTGATGAATGTATAATGTAACTTCTGAGCGGCTTCAAGCTTAATATATTGTCTTCTTGATCTCTTTAAAAGGGTTTAAATTATATTTAGCATGTGTAAATATCCTGTTCACCAGGATATTTACACATGCTAAATATTAGTTTCCTTATGATGACTTGTGGATGCCTATTTTCATTCATCAAATCTTCAACGTTAATATTTAACTGCATTATCAATTTTATGCTGCACTCTGCACAATTCGAATTGCGTGCATTGAGGCACAAGGGAATGGGGCTATACAATATGGGGGATACCTTTCTCGGATTGCTCAGAAATCGAAATATATCTAGTTTGTGCAAGTACTTGTCCTGACACAAAATTATGGCACCTTTACAGAGAGAATAATAGAATTTGCCACATGGGAAAGTGGAGAAGAATCCTTCCTCCGTAAGCCACGCGTGTTGTAAGAGGCGACTCAAATGATGACAGGAGCAAGGGGCAAGTAACCCCTTTCCCTGTATAAATTACTAAATGTAAAGAGAAGAAAAATGTTTATTTCTTCTTTTCCGGGCCACCCTGCTTCGGTATTATATGTATGTATGTACTGTTATCTGCTTCAGAGAGCGCGATGGTGTGTTACTTCGGGTCGTGGGCAACGTACAGGTATAGCGACGGCAAGTTTGACGTGGAAAACATTGATCCCAGCATCTGTACCCATGCTGTGTACGGCTTCGCTGGCCTCAACACCAACAATACTATAGCGGTGTGTACCCTTCACTTGTATGTTAATATAATATTGCATCTAATATTGTTATATTATTATATTAATTATTATATTAGTAAGTTTAAGTCCGTGTTGGTTATCTAGGGCAAGGACTGGTGGAGGGTCGACTTGTCCTTACGGACGTACAAGGACCGAGTACCTGAGGATACAGCATACCAGTTTTCGACCCAAGTAGTGGGGTAATTTTTTTTTTAATTACTGACTTGTGGTATTACGGATATTGTTTGAACTGTGACTAGTGATTTAGAATTGTTTGAATTATGTTGTGATCATGATATCTATAACAGGTTTAGCGTTTGTCCATAGGCAGGTGGCTGGGTCACCACATTGAGAAGACCCGGGCAAGGATGTGCTGGCGAATCTATCTGTATCTGGTAGGTAGGCTCGCTCGGTGTTATGTCCATGGAGAACTGCTAAACTCATTAAGGCCAAATATCGCGTGAGAATGGGAGGTAATTAGGTTTCATCCGGTTAAGAAGAGAGAATGCATCAAGGGCGCCTCCTCGCTGGCATCAAGGCACCTGTGGGAAAACGATAGGCTATATATCTTTATTATTATTATAATCAAGGGGGAAGCGCTAAACCCGGAGGATTATACAGCGCCTGGGGGGGGGATGTGGAAGGCATTCGGGCTTAATTCGGGGAACTGGAGCACAGATCCAATTCCCTAAATCAAGAGCCCCTCACCAACATCAAGGAACCTTCCTTGAGGGGTTATATATCTTAAGAGAATATGTCTGTCCTGGGACCTTGATTACTTCTAATATGTTCCAGTGTTTGCTCGCGGGTCTTTTTAAACCTCTTGTCGGTATCATTTACAAAGCTTCATTTCATCATGGCATCCATAATGCTACATTGCAGGTGTTGGACCCGTATAATGACCTGTGCGACAACTACGGCAAGTGCGGCTACAATAAGTTCACAGGTTTGAAGGACCAAAATGCTGCCCTGTTAACCCTGCTGGGTGTGGGAGGCTGGAACGAAGGATCTACCAAATACTCCTATGTATGTACTGTTTGTTTCTTAATGTGTTTTATGTTCATAGAGAACACGTGAGCCATTAAGCTGTGGAGTTGGCACATCAAACCCTCGATTCTGACTCCTTTAATTATGTATCGATATAGGGGATAAATTATAAATATACTGATTATATATTTGCTATATGGATTGCAAGCATGAAACTTACAAGCTCAATAACCTATTAAAGCTTGGCTCTAAATGCTATAACTATGCCATTTTGGCTCTTTTTATTAAAGAAATTACAAACATTCAATAACCTTATAGTTAAAGTCCAAAACTCGAAAAAGGCAAACAATTACGATATATTTTTATAAACAGACTGTCAGGTATAAAGTAACAGGATGTATAAGAAAGAAACTATAAAAGAAAATCTGAGAAATATCTTTCCCAGCTAGTTAAAAAATCTGAAGTAAATCTTTTGATATTACTAAAAAGAATTCAAAGTTAAAACTACAAAAAAAGTAAAGCAATTGAATATCTAAATAAACTTAATAAATAACCGTTTTAAAAGAAATGAACTCAGGTACAATAACCCTTCCTTTTCCAGATTAAAGTATTTTTTAATTTATATTCTATACATTTTAAATTTATTAGGAGTCAGAGTCGGTACAATTTTACCGACTCTGACTCCAGTTACTCAAGAATTACTGCTGACTCAGACTCCACAACCCTGGTAAATGAGGAATCAGACGTTAAAATCAATTGACAGATGGATGGATAAAGTACATACTGGTGGGTACTTCACTGCACATGCTTATGGGATGGCGTGGTAGCCCCACAATGCAATGACAGTAGCTGTAAGCAAAACCTTCAGCAAAGGCTGACCTTTTATTGAATACGACTCCTCACTTACAAGAGGTTTTATCAAGTACTTGATGTACATACAAGAAGTTTGCTTTTCCTATACATATTTTTCCTTATTTTCACCGGCACAGGTGCTCACTAATGACGTAGGCTACTACCCAGTCTTAAAGTGTTGGTAGATGTTATTCACCACAAAGATATAAATTGTGAGTTTATTTCATAGTTTATCTATACAAGTTTGCCCGGAGTCACGTCCAGTATGGCCGACCAGTGTAAATTAGTTAACTTTAGTCACGTGATTGCAAAATGTTTTCTATTTTACGTAGTGTATATATCTAGTTATTAATTCTGACTTTCCACAGATGGCATCAACTGCTGCCAATAGACAAACATTCATAGAGTCCACCATACGGCTGCTACTTTTACACAACTTCGATGGTATTGACTTCGACTGGCAGTACCCTACACTGCGAGGAGGGGTGGCCGCTGACAGGGTGAGTCAGGCCCTCTTTATTCAAATTCAAAGTTTATTCTCTAAGGATTACAATGCTGAGTTTACAGAATTTGGTTATTGTGTGGTTTACATGTAGTAAAATAATAATTGCATAGTGTACCACTAGAACACCTAGCATGGCTAGGCATTTCGGGCAGACTTAAATTAAATCTTAAGTTTAAAATATTACAAAATTATGAGGTAAGTTGGTATTATGGCTAAGTGACTAAATACTAGTTTGTGAGTTTAGCAATGTGAATGCTTTTGTTTTGGCACTATACATAGTTTCAGTATTGGAGTATCACAGGCCAACTTATGACTAGTTAAGATTCATTATTTTGAGATTGAGATTGATATTTCTGTTTATGGTCAAATGGGTGAGTGAGTGTAAGTGTTAACCACCAGGTGGTATTCGTGTAATTAGTTGACAGGGTGTATCAGGGAGATAAGATGTTTTCTGATGGTAGTTTTGAAGGTGATGAATGTGTCTGCAGTTTTAGAATTTTCAGGTAGGGTGTTCCAGATTTTAGGGCCTTTGACATACATTGAATTTTTGTAAAGGTTTAGTCGGACACGGGGAATGTCATAGAGATGTTTGTGTCTGGTGTTGTGCCTGTGGGTTCTGTCACAACTATCAAGAAAGTGTTTTAGGTCAAGGTTAATATTGGAATTTAAGGTCCTGTAGATGTAGATTGCACAGTAGTAAGTGTGGATGTACTGAACAGGGAGTAAGTTTAGATCTATGAAGAGTGGGGGGGGGGTGTTGCCAGGGATGGGATTTAGTGATTATTCTTACTGCGGCTTTTTGTTGGGTTATTATTGGCTTTAGGTGTGTTGCTGCAGTTGAACCCCAAGCACAGATAGCATAGGTGAGGTATGGATATATAAATGAATGGTATAGTGTGAGAAGGGCAGTTTGCGGCACGTAGTATCCTATCTTGGAGAGGATCCCAACCGTTTTGGATATTTTTTTGGTTGTGTTGGATATGGGTGCTGAAGTTCAGGTTGTTGTCGAGGTATAGGCTTAGGAATTTGCCCTCATTATGCCTGGCAATTAGTGTTGTCGATCTTAATGTTAATTTGCGCATCTCCTGCTCTGCTACCAAACATAATGTAGTAGGTTTTGTCAGTGTTAAGCGTAAGTTTATTGGCTGTCATCCAAGTCGATATTTTGATCAGCTCCTCATTAACAATGGTGTTGAGGGTGGCAAGATTAGGGTGAGAGATGACACAAGTCGTGTCGTCAGCAAAGAGAATGGGGTTCAGGTGTTGAGATACGTTTGGAAGATCATTGATGTATGAGGAAGAACAGGGGACCAAGGACACTTCCCTGCGGAACTCCAGTATCAAGTGGCTGTGTTGTTGATGCTGTGTCTTTAATGGTGACATACTGATACCTATTAGTAAGGTAAGATTTGAAATATGCAAGCGCATGGCCTCTTATACCATAATGGTCAAGTTTGTGGAGTAGGATGCCGTGGTCTACTGTGTCAAAAGCTTTTCTTAGGTCAATAAAAATTCCTAGTGGATATTCCTTATTTTATTAACAGGTACCAGTTGTCAAAGACACTTGGTCGTTATTTGTAGTTTGCATGTGTGTTAGTTACCAGTTGTCAAAGCCATGTTGCTGACTGGTAGCACAATGTATCTGGTAGGCTCTTCCATTGTAGAGTAATTGATGTTTTTTCCAAGGATACTATGCTGCCTGTTTACTGCTGTTCTTATGAAGGGAAGTGGGTGGGGGAGTGTTGAAGGCTAAGAGCCTACATGTGGAAGGTTTGTGCCTCCAGTCAACAAAGTGGAGTATCATTTCTGTTAGTATTTCTGGAAACCTATTCAAGATAGCTACTGACTCAGCCATCACTATTAAAGATTTTCCTTGTAAGAAGCAAAAAATAACCTAGTCACCCGTGCAAGAGCTCGTGTCATATTATGTGAGGAGGAAATACACAACAGGGAAAGTGGCGATGTCCCGCGAACCGAGAATCTCGAAATATGAATGCTGTATAGCCCTTGTGGCTTAGCGCTTCTTTTTGATTATAATAATAATAATCGAAATATGAATACACTTGTAGTTCTTTACGTTCTTTAGAACGCCTGCATACAACAGAGGCAATCAGAGACACCTCATGAAGTGGGGTAAGGCTAGGCAGATTTTATCTGTGAGCGTACAAAGAAGATAATGGTAGGAAGCTACCTTAACAGTAGTCTGGAGCACCAACACACACACACACACACACACACACACACACACACACACACACAGTAGTCAGGAAGTGGAATAGTTTGGGAAGAGATGTAGTGGAGGCAGGATCCATACATAGCTTTAAGCAGTTACGATAAAGCTCATGGTTCAGGAAGTGACCTAGTGGCGACCAGTGAAGAGGCGGGGCCAGGAGCTTGGACTCGACCCCTGCAACCTCAACTAGGTGAGTACACACACACCCACACACACACACACACACACACACACACACACACACACACACACACACACACACACACACACACACACACACACACACACAAAAGAACAGCTTCAGCAATTCCAGGTTGTAGGCCAACCTGGACACCACTATCCCGTGACGTCAATAGGGTTAATAGCTCTTCAGCGTTAATTATCCGAAAAAATCTCTTTTATTCTAATGATTTTATTTTATAGCCAACTGTAGTATTAAATTACTGATTTTATTACCCAATAAAATAATTTTAAATGTATTTCATGTTTCAGTGCAAAATTTATATGGTTTCTTGATAATTTAAAGGTAATGTGTGATCATTTATTAAATGTTGCAGGATAATTTCATATCTCTTCTGAGTGAGCTGAATCATTTCGTCTCTCAGCCCTTGAGTAGAGAGGACGTGTGCTGCTGCTACCCCCTGGTGTTGATTAGTGGCAGTTACATTTTCACAGCATGGCGCAGGCAAGCCGGAGACGCATAAACACAGTCTGTGTTGAGCTTATCCGTGGGGCTGTGACAGGAACTTCTATGGACCTGATACTACCTGCAATCATACGAGATACATATGGTATTGCTGACGAGGAGATATATGGAGTAGCGCTGAATGGCACGACGAGGATCTTTGTCAAGTTTAATTTGGCAAGTGTGTATGAGGCGGTGGTAGACAAGTACCAGGAGGTTACTTTGACAGTTAACTCCGCTGTGACCGTGCGACTTCACGACGTTTCTCGCCATTACACATGGGTTAAGATTAGAAATGTGCCATTCGAGGCGGATGATTCTGACATCCGTCTTGCGATGGGCAAATATGGTACAGTACATATGGCCACTGTTGGGAAGTGGGCCACTGGGCCATACGCAGGGAAACTCGAAGGAACGTATTCTGTGAAGATGACGTTACGTTACCCTATTCCGTCGTACGTAGTGCTGCCAGAATTTCGTACCCAGGTGTTTGTGACATACGCTGGGCAACGCCGGACCTGTCGGTTATGTGGGGTCATATGATCACCTAGCGGCTGTGTGTGAAAGGAGGCGTGGCAACATGGAACAAAGGCAACGACATACAGCAATAGAGAAGAGTGAGGATTTGCCTTATGTGACTCTGCCTACACAAGGTGGGTCCTGGAGTGAGGAGGTCGAGAGAGCGGAGGAGATGGAGTCAGCAGGTGTGACGAGGGGGGGACACCCCTTCATTGAACGCAGCTCAGGTGTTGGAAGAGGACACCCCGACTGCGAGTGCTAGCGATGTGGAAGACTCATTAGCCATGGCTTTAAATGTGTTATTGGCTGACAAGAGTATTGGGAAGGTTGGGAGTCCAGATCTAGTTTTTGGGTCTGTTGTGGATCCGGGCGTGGAACAGGATCTGAGGTCTGCGCAGTGTGATAAGAATATTTTGATGCAAGCTGTGGAGGTGGAGGTCCACCGGGACAATGTATCAGACGACATGATGCAAGCAGAGGGAGCATCACGGAAGCGTGCTGCTGCGCTATCTGACTCCGAGGACGTGATCACGCCTGCTCAGCGCACTGGCAAAAAGTCCTGGGCGGAAGTTACGCAGAGAGGACACAGCGGCCCTAAGGGGCAGGAGTTGGTTAAGAGCGTTTCTAAAGGGGGGGAGAGGGACCGAGGTGTCACGAAACGATCTGGTGGCAAGACAGTACCAGGGTCAAGAAGGAAAGCCACTCTGTAAGCTTCAAGTGCATGACATTGAACATTAATGGATTGAGATCAGAGAGAAAGTGTGTATGGTTTAGTGAATATTTGGTGCGTAATAGTGTTGACGTGGTGTTCGTGCAGGAACACAACTACAGACCAGGTTATGAGTTGAAGGTAAATGGGTATAATGTGTATGTGGAGCATGCGATAAGGTTGAAAGGAGGAGTTGCCATCCTGGTAAGGGAAACTAGCCCGTTCGTAGTGAGGCATTGTGAGGGTGGGGAGGGGAGGGTGATTCGTGTAGATGGGTGGTGGGGTAGGGTACAAATGAGTTTGGTGTGTGTGTATGGTCCAGCAGAGGGAGATGTGCGTATTAAGAATAAATTTGTGAAGGATGTCTTAGTATATTATTTGCGTGCTTTGCCGTGTGTGGCTGTAATTGGTGGTGATTGGAATTGTGTGATAAGGCGTAAGGATGTGGAACCTAGAGGGGCAGGGTATTGTTTGGGGATTTTGGGGGAATTATTAAATGGAGTGGGGTTAATGGACGTTGGACGGGGTGGGGTTGTAGAACATACGTTTGTTAGACGTGGATATGCGGCAAGACTGGATCGATTGTATGTGCCCAGAACAGTAATAGTGAGCAGAGTGCGTGTGGTGGACGCGGTTTTTTCGGATCACGGAGGAGTAATGGTGGACCTAGAATGGGAGGGATTGCCTAGAAGGGGTCAAGGTTATTGGAAGTTAAATGTAAAGCTTTTGCAGGGTGAGGAATGTCGTCAGTCTTTTGCGCAATTGTGGGAACGGTTGGTGGATGAGGCGCCGGGGGATGATGAACTGGTAAATTGGTGGGATTCGGTGGCTAAAAATCGTATCAGAGAATATTATATTTGTCGTGGGAGGGAAGATAATCGGTTAAAGTATGGGTTTCAAAGATATCTTGAAGGGCAGCTGCGGGACTGTTATGCAAGAGGAGGAGCAAGCTATCCAGTGCAGGACATTGAGGGTTTAAAGGAGAGTATTAGGGTATTGCAAAACGAGCGTTTTGATGGTGTGCGAATTATGGGAGGATTGGAAGAAGTGCTATGGGGTGACCGGCCGTCGGCTTGCGTGTTAAGAGGCCAGAGAAAGAGGAGAGTGACGATGGAGATGATGGGGTTAAACGTACATGTAGGGATGGAAGGGTATAGAGCGGGTCAAGCATTGGTAACGACAGAGGGTATGAGTGGATATGTAGACGCTTGGTTTAAGTCATATACGCAAAGTGTGGGCTTCCGTGAGGTGGCATTGAGGGAAATGGGAGAGTATGTGCAGTGTGAGCTTGATGGTCAAGATCGGGTGACATTAGGTGGGCCGATTACGGAGTGTGAGATTTGGCAGGCGTTGTCAGGAGTGAGCTTGGGAAAAGCGCCGGGTATAGACGGACTGCCAAATGATTTCTACGTAAAGAATTGGGGGGGTTCTGAGGTTTTTTTTTAGTAAGGCTGTTTAACATACTTAAGGCGGCTGAGGTGATGGGAGAGCAGCAACGGACGGCCGTTGTGGTGTTGGTACCGAAAGGGGAGCAGTCAACGGTAATGGATTATCGGGCACTTTCGCTTATGTGTGGAGATTATAAGTTGTTTGCGAGAATATTAGGGAACAGAATCAAGAGGGTAATAGGCAAGGTAATTGATAGGGGGCAATATGGGGTGCCAGGAAGGTCGATGTATGAAGGGCATGGCATGATTCGAGAATTTATAGAGAAACAGGGGGAGTTGGGTGATGGAGGTGTATTGGCGTTAGATTGGAAGGCTGCTTATGATAGTGTAGAAAGGGAAGGGTTATGGAGGTTTATGCGTTGGCAAGGTTTTGGGGAAGAAATAATATCTTGGGCAAAATTATTGTATCAAGGGGCATCGATGAGGGTGCAGGTTAATGGGAGGCTAGGAGTTAAAATACAGATGCGACGGGGACTGCGCCAAGGCTGCCCACTATCACAAATATTGTTTGCGTGTATACAGGATCCATTTTATAGGGCCATTCGGAGGTGTGTTGCGGGAGGTGGGGAGGGTACTGACCGGGGGGAGGGGGGGCTGGTATCGTAGGTTATGTGGATGACATGACTGTTTTGGTGAGAGGTAATGGGGATTTGCTTAGGGTGGGTAAGGTGGTGGATGTGTTTGGGGAGGCTTCAGGTATGAAAATTAATGTTGAGAAGACTAAGTTTCTAGACTTAAGGGATAGTACAAATGGGGATGAGGTGGTAGGGGGTGGGTGGAAGGTGGTGGATCAACTAATGATATGTGGGATAATTTATGTGAGAAATACACGGGTGGCTCAAGAGGTGAATTCGGTGAGAATAGTGAATGGAGTATTGAAAAGACTTGGTGGTTTGAGGGCGGCGTAACTAACGCTGCATCAAAGAGTAATAGTGACGAACGTGCTATTGTACAGCAAGATATGGCATGTCGTTGTCATGTACCCGCTGATGAGACGTGAGGTGAAGCGTTTACAACATGGGGTTTTTAGTTTTATATGGGGATCGGGCTGCGAATGGTTAAGTAGAGCGAGACTTTTACCTCTGGAAAAAAGGATGATGAGCGTGTACCTAAAACGAAGTTAAATAAGGGAAGGGTGCGGGAGGGGAGGTGGACTTGTGCGAGTACGTAAGGATATGCAACGGTGGTGGGGGGGGTAGGGATTTAATAGTTGGTGAGGCCATGTTAAGGTTATTAATGACAGCGAGGGATCCGTCGTGTGTTAAATTGCGGGTCCTCGAAGGAGTGGAAGGTAAGTCAGTGGTGGCTGCTGTTGAAGGAGCATACCCTATGTATGCGTGGAACGAAATATGGACGCGTCTAAAACAATTACGTGTAAAACCGGGTGTTCGGGAGGTAATGTTTAGATTTTTACATGGGATTTTGCCGTCTGGGGTTGTCCTATTCAATAGGAGGATAAGGGAGGGAGGGGAATGTAGAGCGTGTGGAAGCATGGAGACAATTTTGCATGCGGTATATTTTTGTGACTGTATAGAAGTGGTGCGGGTCTGGTTAGGAAAGGTGTTCAGGTTAGTGGGTGGGGGAGGATTGCAGGTGTTGCGGACTTTAAGTTTGGATATAGGTGGGGTGAGTAAGATGGTGGAGAATGCAGTGGCGTATTTGGTCACGGATTTTATATATACGTCATGGGCCATGAGGGAGGTGGACGTGGATGAGAGGATAAAGGTGTTAACTGCGACATTTTACAGAACTAAGTGTCGTAATAGGGAAATTTATGGAGGGAATTGGGAGACTGCTTTTACTGAGGGCTATCGGAGTTTTAGGTTGAGGGATTTATGGGATTTACGTGCAATGTAAGGGGTCGCGGCGGGCTGGCTTCCCGATAAGGACAGTGTGAAAGGGTTTAGTGTGGAAGAGAATGAATTTAGTACTGAGACATAAGTGCCTTTGACTGTATGATGAGCGGGTTGTGTGTTGTGAACGATACAAGTACTTCAATTTAATTATTATGCTAATGACAAAGGACGACAGACGTCGTAATGTGATGGAATATTATATATCTGCAACGAAATTATTGGTATGTGTGTAATGAAATGACAAAATGGGTGCACTGTGTGAATGCGAAATATATTGTAGTGATACTGGTCCTGTGGGGAGCAGCAGCAGGATAATACTGCACCACCTCTAGGGGCCCTTAACAACAACAACAGTCAGAAGCTGCATGGTAGTGTCACCTTAACATATGGAGGTGAACTGCCTCCTCTTGTTGTCTGTGGACTTAGCACTTTAAGGGTAGACCCACCAAAGCTGTTTGCAAATCTTACCGCGGATTGCCATCCTATATCAGCTAAGTCACGCCGCTATTCTTATGAGGATCGGATGTTCATTGAGAAAGAAACTCAGAGGCTGCTGAAGGAGGGTATTATAGAACCGAGTGATTCCCCTTGGCGTGCACAGGTTGTTGTTGTTAAAGATGGTTATAGGAAACGGAGACTGGCTATCGATTACTCTGAGACAATCAACAAATTTACACTTCTTGATGGGTACCCTCTACCTCGAATTGACGATACAGTGAACAAAATTGCTCAATACTACGTGTTTAGCACAATTGATCTGCAGAGTGCCTATCATCAAGTCCCTATAAGGAATGAAGATAAACCATACACAGCGTTTCAGGCTAGTGATGGCCTGTATCAGTTTACCAGAGTCCCTTTTGGAGTCACCAATGGGGTAGCCTGCTTCCAACGAATTATGGATTCACTCATTCAGGAAGAGCAACTCATGGGAACTTACGCGTATTTAGATCATGTTACCATTTGTGGCAAGACCCAGGAGGAACATGATGCAAACCTTGATAAGTTTTTGGAAGCCGCCAAGAAGAAAAATATCAGTTACAATGAGGAAAAGTGCACTTTTTCAACTAAAAGGCTTAGCATCCTTGGTTATGTAGTGGAAGGAGGTTCAATATTCCCAGACCCTGAACGACTACGACCTCTACGGGAACTTCCAATGCCTCAAGACAAAAAGTCACTCCGAAGAACATGCCCTACTCAGTGGAAGATGTGCGACAAGTGATCAGAGCATGCAGAGTATGTGCAGAGTGCAAGCCAAACTTTCATCAGCCAGAGAAGACTCATCTCATAAAATCCACCCAGCCTTTCGAAAGATTGAATATAGATTTCAAAGGACCTCTACCAAGCACAAATCAGAATAGGTATTTCCTTAACATAGTAGATGAATATTCAAGGTTTCCCTTTGTATTCCCCTGTGCAAATATGGCTGCTTCAACTGTTATTAGTTGTCTTTCACAGTTGTTCTCTATTTTTGGTATGCCAGCTTATATCCATTCAGACAGGGGATCCTCGTTCATGAGTAATGAACTTCAGGAGTTTTTGGCTAGCAAAGGTATTGCCTGCAGCAGAACAACAAGCTACAACCCTCAAGGCAATGGTCAAGTGGAGCGGTTCAATGGTACTATATGGAAGGCAGTTACAATGACATTAAAGTCGCGCAATCTACCTGTTCAACACTGGCAAACTGTCCTACCTGATGCTCTTCACTCTATTAGATCACTGCTGTGCACAGCTACTAATGCAACCCCTCATGAAAGACTCCTCAACTATTCACGTCGTTCCTCTACGGGAGCCTCCGTGCCCACTTGGTTATGTCATCCTGGACCCGTTCTCCTGAAGAGTCACCGTAGGATGAACAAGACGGATCCTTTAGTGGAAGAGGTAGAGCTCCTGCAAGCTAATCCACATTACGCCCACATTCGCTACCAAAATGGTGAAGAGACTACAGTATCTACAAGACATTTAGCCCCAGTTGAAATCCCTATTAGTGTGGAATCTCAAGATACACCAATAGATGTGAAAGATGCTTCGTTTTCTCCTGGAAAGCCCCTTGAGACTACCCCTATGGAAATAGAGGATTCTGCTCCAGCAGTTAATCAAACCCCGCTGGAAAATATCGAACCTGGTGAAGAGGCTCAAGGGCTACGAAGGTCGGGACGTGTACGTCGCCCACCTAACAGTTTGGGAGATTACTGTCTCTGATATTTTAGAAGGGGGAGATTGTAGTGATACTGGTCCTGTGGGGAGCAGCAGCAGGATAATACTGCACCACCTCTAGGGGCCCTTAACAACAACAACAGTTTGGCGTGCGTCATGGGCACCAACATATGGTGTGTGATTCTCTCCTACTTTATCCATTTATCACCGATGCAGATTACATGGTGAGTTTAAATATGTGGCCTGTAGTTATAACTTTTCTCTTGACATATGCAAGACATCACCATCCCTGTAGAAGCCATTATTAGATGTACTAGTCATTATATTTTGTTGTTGCAGAAGTACTATGAAGATTCTATGTTCAATAAAGCCTAGAGATAAGGCCTGTGTTTCTATCACAACATATACACATGAAGTATTGCGAGTGGTAGGAAGGCTTCAGTATTTATCGACGTGTGAAGGTCATGCACTGTTATGTTTTGTGCTAACAGACTTACATCTTAGTAGTGGTTTTAATGATATGGGCGAAATATTTTTAGAAAGCTTGACTTATCCTGTTTTCTTAATACATATTGTTTTTTCATGGGAGCTCTATAGAGCCCATAGGTTTAGGTTACCATTGAATTGATATATATTATAGGGTAATTGATGGATGACACAGGATTAGGTTTTTGTAGTTTCACTGGTTGTGTTGTAAAGTGTATGTAACATATGTATATATTTATACCTTCCTGGAGAAGGTGATATGTTTGGGTGTTTAGTAGATATACGTTGTACATGAATCATGTAGAATTGAATTTTATATTATCTCAATACATTGAGTGATACTGAACGTATCATGTTGTTCAATATGGAATAATGCAAGTACAATATACAGTTACATATAAAGATTGTTACGTGTCAGGTGGATTGACATGCAAGAAGGGGGGGGGGTAGTGTTTTCAGAATGTAAGGTGTACATTCCGTGGCAGGATGTACAATCAGGAATTAGATGTACTTGCCAAGGAGTCTTTAGGTTAGATTTAGTGTTCCAGACATAATGTCATTACTTCAAGGATTGGAGCGGTCATTGTTTACTGTACAGATTTGTCTTTCAGATGTAATATGTTAATTGGAAAGTACATGTACTATGCAGAATTTTTCATCACTGTTTTCACTATGTAATTTGTCGTTTATTTTTATGTACTATGTATGTCTTTTCAATAAAATATAAAAAAAAAAATAAAGGTAATGTGTGATCATTTATTAAATGTTGCAGGAGAATTTCATATCTCTTCTGAGTGAGCTGAGAGGGGCACTGGATGCTGTGGGTCTTATCCTGACGGTGGGTGTCTCAGCTGTCAAGACCAGCATTGATTCTGCCTACGACATACCCTCCATGGCTCAGTATGTTGACTTGGTCAACCTAATGACCTACGATTTCTATGGCGCCTGGGACCCATTTACCCAGCACCAGTCTGGCCTCTACGCTTACCCGGGGGATACCGGGGATAGCATCTACCTCACCCAGGTACCCACTTGTTGCAACCTCTCCAGCAACATTTCTACCAATATGTAATCCGATTACAGGTTTCCTTACTCTTGTGTTGGTGTGATTTTGTAAATGGTCCAAGTCGGACCTTCTCTCTCCTTTGCTGGTTATTTGTGTATTGTGCTTTTTGGTTCTTTTAGTATATTAGTTATTTAACTTAAGTAACTAGGATTCCAAAACCGGGTAGTTGGGTTTAAAGCCTATCGACTCAAAAGGGTCATTAACGCTAATATTATCACCTGTTTACCACCTATGAAGAATACTTTAATTCTAAGTATTGGCTTATTGGGATTGAAGTCAACTTTAAGTCAACATATACACCTCTCAGTATACACCTGTCACATTACTGATATCTTAGGTGTAAATGTTGTCAGTATAATAATGCTATCTTAGGGAAGAAGTATTGTCAGTATAAAAATGCTATCTTAGTGAGTATTGTTAGTATAATACTGTTATCTTAGGGAGTATTGTCAGTATAATACTGTTATCTTAGGGAGTATTGTCAGTATAATACCGCTATCTTAGGGAAGAAGTATTGTCAGTATAATTCTATCCTAGTGAGTATTGTCAGTATAATACTGTTATCTTAGGGAGTATTGTCAGTATAATGCTGTTATCTTAGGGAGTATTGTCAGTATAATACTATTATCTTAGGGAGTATTGTCAGTATAATACTGCTATCTTAGGGAGTATTGTCAGTATAATGCTGTTATCTTAGGGAGTATTGTCAGTATAATGCTGTTATCTTAGGGAGTATTGTCAGTATAATACTGCTATCTTAGGGAAGAAGTATTGTCAGTATAATTCTGCTATCTTAGTATTGTCAGTATAATACTGTTAGGGAGTATTGTCAGTATAATACTGTTATCTTACCAGGAAACTACCTGGAGAGAGTTCCGGGGGTCAACGCCCCCGCGGCCCGGTCTGTGACCAGGCCTCATGGTAGAACAGGGCCTGATCAACCAGGCTGTTACTGCTGGCTGCACGCAATCCAACGTACGAGCCACAGCCCGGCTGGTCAGGTACCGACTTTAGGTGCCTGTCCAGTGCCAGCTTGAAGACAGCCAGGGGTCTATTGGTAATCCCCCTTATGTGTGCTGGGAGGCAGTTGAACAGTCTCGGGCCCCTGACACTTATTGTATGGTCTCTTAACGTGCTAGTGACACCCCTGCTTTTCATTGGGGGGATGGTGCATCGTCTGCCAAGTCTTTTGCTTTCGTAGTGAGTGATTTTCTTGTGCAAGTGTCAGTATAATACTGTCATCTTAGGGAGTATTGTCAGTAAAATACTGTTATCTTAGGGAATATTGTCAGTATAATACTGCTGTCTTAGGAAGTATTGTCAGTATCTTCGGAAGTATTGTCGTACCTCTTCTTCAAGCTATGTATGTATCCTACCTCCACTACTACACTCCTAAATATTGAACCTGTCAAAATCTGATGCGATTAGTTATTTAAGGGTAAGCTCTAAACCCACAAGGGGCATACAGTGCCCAGAGGAACACAAGGTAATCAGGTGTGATCTGAGGATTGAGAGCCCTGCACGGGCATCGAGGTTGCTTGGTGACCTATCATTAACAGGCAATTATAGACGCTACTTGCAAAATTATAATTGTTTTGATTATATTGAGATGATTATGCTATCCATAAGATAGCAGTAATTTAGTTATAAAAAGGTTATATGAAGTTAGTAACTATAGTTAAAATAGTAATGATAATTTTAATGATAAAAATTTATTATCAATATTATTAGTAGTATTTTGGTAATTATCAGTGTTTTAGTATAATTATCAGTATTATAGTAAAATAATAATATAAAAATAATAATCAGTATTAGTATTATTATTATTATTATATTTACGGGGAAGTGACAGACCCGCATGGGTGATGCAGCACCTGTGGAAAACGAGAAGCAATTAGATTTGATCCAAGGAAATGGATCGCTCCACTCCGCTGGTTGAAGATCCCATCAACAGTGTCAGGAAATCGTACAACTGAACGGTCTTAGTGGATCGTGAATCATGATGCCTATTGTCTTTCTGACAATGATTCATTTCATTATTTACGTAATTAAAGAGTGATGTTTTATGATTAATACTATGGCAGAATGAATGGTTGGTCAGTGGGGTTTCAACCCTATCAACTGCACGAAATTTAAGGCATGTAACATTTTCTCCACTCGACAAGAATACTTTATGCGCTAAAATTGAGTTTAAAATCAATTTTCAGTGTATATACACTGAGACATATACACCTCTCCATGTATATATCATGTGCCAGGCCAAATGGAATCTTTTATTGGGGTTAATATTAAGTTTAGGTCCTACTTTTTTTAGGTTGTAATTATGTAAATTCTTCAATATTATTTGGGTTGTGCAGTGGAAACAGTTATGCTTTGGACCTCTGGAAATATTTTTTTTATAGCGAAACCTAAAAAAATAGTAATCCAACCTACCCTAAATTAACCTAGACCAGTAGTTAAATTTAAGTTAGGTGTGATTACCAAAAAAAAATGTTTTTTCTCCATTATCACAAAATATAATTAGCCCTAATGAACAATCTACTTAATATTGGAAAATGTACATAAACACACCGGGACTTACTCATTATTAAGACAGTGTTGTATTTATTAATTTTTTTTTACCTATACCTCCCTAATGTCTTTTTAATAAGCTACTTGGCTGCACAATCTCTGCCCCAGTAAACTTAATGAATTTCTTTCAATGCAGAACTTCTCCGTGAATTACTGGATCGAGGGAGGGATGCCAAGTACCAAGATCACACTGGGTATTCCATTGTTCGCCCGCTGCTGGTCCCTGGACAGTGAAACTGTCAATGGCTACTATGCACCAGCTCAGAATCCTGGCCCAGCTGGACCTTACACTCAGACACCTGGCTTATTGGGCTACAATGAGGTAATTACTTTTTATCTTTGGTAGGTAAGACACATAGGCAACAGTTGGGCAACTTTATTCCGAAACGTTTCGCGTACACAGTAGGCTTCTTCAGTCGAGTACAGAAAGTTGGCAGGAGCAGCAGAGATGTGAAAACGATGTAATCAGTCCATCACCCTCAAAGTCGTAGATGGACTGATTACATCATCTTCACATCTTTACTACTACTGCCTACTTTCTGTACTCGACTGAAGAAGCTTACTGTGTAGGCGAAACGTTTCGGAATAAAGTTGCTTATGTGTCATACCTACCAACCTGTCGGTATTGTATACCATTTTGATACTTTTTAGCGTGACTAAGCTGGTGAAAAAGTAATAATATATTATATTTATTGAATATATGTTGTGAATATAATCTCATGGGTCAATGGTAGAGCATTTAGATCACAACCGAGAGGATTGGAGTTCGAATTCTGGGGCGAGACAATTGGAGAAGTCTCCTCACTGCTTCTCTTTTACCTAGCAGTAAACATGCACCTTGAAGGAAGGACAATAGAAAATAAGCCACATGCATAAGGCTAATAAACCCAAGAGTCTTATTCTATTTGTTTGTATTTAAAATGCTTGTAACCTCGCTAACACCAGCATAATGCTCTTGATCCACAGCTTTGTGACCTCATCAACAAAAACAGTTGGCCTGTGTTAGTGGCGGAAGGATGCAACGAGCCTTACACTTACTCCGCTGCCTATCAAAAGATCTGGTGTTCCTTTGAGAACCATGACTCAGTTGCTATCAAGGTGAGGGACGCCCCTGTACTCCTTAGATTGGGTAAGGTTCGTCAGGAAACAGGACAAGTGCTTTCAGACGCTGGTCTTAGTCATATAATGACCTGCAGCTGGAGCTTTTGGTCATCTGACTGAGGCCTTCCGCTAGCTTACTCCTCCACCCTTTTAAAAAATTATAGCTATAATTATAGCCATTAAATGATACCTGTTCTCTTTACCTGTACGCACGATAACAATACATACCAGTGCCCTTTTATATACAGTGAAAACAGTTGTTTTCGACTTATATAAAGAAGTTTTATTTGTGGTTATAAATAAGTGAAACCTAGCTTAGAATTTGCATAAGCATTAATGGATGTATGTGACAAAATATTTGTTTACATAACTATGTATGCTATGAATTGTTAGCATTTACTTAAATGTGACAAATCTTGACATAATAGTGCAATATTTTGGTGCCAGTGCTCTAAATTTTAAAATATTGCTGTTGCAGGCCCAGTACGCCAAGGATAACAATCTGGCAGGGCTGATGGTATGGAGTCTCGAGACTGAGGACTTCCATGGTTACTGCTCTTCACGACCATACGATCTCATAAAGACTATGAATGAGGTCTTCGATGCTTAAGACAACAACACCGCTGCAACGGTGACTACATCCTTTTTATTATTATTGTTTCCCTCAAGGAAGGTTCCTTGACACTGGTGAGGGGCTCTTGATCTGGGGAATTGGATCTGCTCCAGTTCCCTGAATTGAGCCTGGATACCTTCCATGTCATCCCCCATCCCCACATGTGCTGTATAATCCTACTGGTTTAGCGCTCCCCCATGATTATATTATTGTATTAAAGTGTTAAGCCCGCATGTCACATTCCAGATCCAATTCCCTAGATCAAGAGCCCCTCACCAGCATCAAGGAACCTCCCTTGAGGGGTTCCTTACACACCAGGGGTTCCTACCAACTAGGAGAGAGAGCGGGTCGCAGGGTGATGACTCCCCACACCCATTAACATACAACACAGATGTACATCCATTGCACATTGGCATTTCTCTACCTTTATAAACAGATTTGTGTATATACACATCTCTTAATATAAAAACTAAGTTCACAATAGATACATACGTTCAACTAAACACATTTCTCAAGGTTAATATTTATGCAGCATCTGATGTAAGAGTGTGTATTGACTGATATACTCACCTGGTTGTGGTTGCAGGGGTCGATTCACAGCTCCTGGGCCCCGCCTCTTCACTGGTCACTACTAGGTCACTCTTCCTGCTCCATGAGCTTTATCATACCTCGTCTTAAAGCTCAGCCACACAGTGGATCCTGCCTCCACTATATCACTTCCCAGACTATTCCACTTCCCAACAACTCTGTGACTGAAGAAATACCTCCTAACATCCCTGTGATTCATCTGAGTCTTCAACTTTCAACTGTGACTCCTGGTTGCTGTGTCCCATCTCTGGAACATCCTTTCTGCCTTGTCGATTCCTCTCAGTATTTTATGTCGTTATCATATCTCTCCTGTCTTCCAGTGTAGTCAGGTCGATTTCCCTTAACCTCTCCTCGTAGGACATACCCCTTAGCTCTGGGACTAGTCTTGTTGCAAACCTTTGCACTTTCTCTAGTTTCCTTACATGTTTGGCTAGGTGTGGGCTCCAAACTGGTGCTGTATACTAACATACACAGTGTACAGGGTCCCTAACGATTCCTTATTAAGATGTTGGAATGCTGTTCTTAGGTTTGCTAGGCACCCGTATGCTGCAGCAGTTATTTGGTTGTTGTGCACCTCAGGAGTTGTGCCCAGTGTTATACTCACCCCAAGATCCTTTTCCTTGAGTGAGGTTTGTGGTCTCTGCCCCCCTCCCCCAGACTGTACTCCTTCTATGGTCTTCTTTGCCCTTCCCCAATCTTCATGACTTTGCACTTGGTGAGGTTGAACTCCAGGAGCCAATTGCTGGATCGGGCCTGCAGCCTGTGTATGAGTGTATTGACTGGTGTGTAAGAAGGCTGGTTTAAGACGGAGGGCACTCATTGGTGTATAAGTGGGTATACTGTCTTGTGTATGACGAGGGAGTGTACTGTCTGCTGTATGAGGGTGTACTGTCTGCTGTATGAATGTACTATCACTATTACTCAGTATCAATATCTTGTCTAATTTTATATGAATTTTATTTTATAGTTAGCCATGAATTTTTAATTAATTTTTTATATAATTAATGTAATTCCTCTTAAAATAATCCATGCAATATAATACCTGAAATGTAGTCCCTGGAATACAATCCATGTAATATATTTGTGTTCATGCAATCCTTGATCCCCAGTTGAGAGAAGTAATATTTCTTATCTTTTTTTAGTACTGATGATGGCACTACTTTGTTTCGACTCGACTGAAAATTAATAGCATTCTCGTCTTATTCATGGAGAAGTGTCAAAACCTTAGGGGGTTCATACAGCACCTTATTTCAATAAAGATTAATCATCGCCTCATCTTTAATAATATCCTTCATTGCCAACATTAGTGTGAGAAATTATGCGGGTAAATTTTACAGGCAATGTCCCATAATTGTGAAGAAACTTTGGTACATCAAACAGTTTACACTGATATTGATGTACCTCAGAGTCAAGTAGGACTTTAAAGGCCACCAGGTCACAATATCCCTCCTTCGTGTCCATCTTCTCAGTTCATCACATCTCATACGTCTGGACCTTAAATTATTAGAACATGTAGTTCTTAAAATTATTTGAAAAATTATACCAGTAACACAGATATATTTGTGAACTGTATATTCAGTAATATCAATTACATACTTGACCTGAGTAATTTGCTTGGGAAATTTTACATATATACATGTATAAATGAATTACATTAAAAAAGTAGTATAAAAGATTTCAATATAACTCGCCAAATTAAGATTTGGCGTCATATCCTAACTCTCCCTTTTGGCAGGCAATTTATATTGTTGGCCTGTACAATGACTTAACAGACTGTAAATGATGAACTAGTAAAAATATCTACTTGGATGACTACCAACAAGTTTACTTACAATATAGACAAGACCTACTTCATGCTATGTGGAAAAAAGAACTTCAAATGTACAGCTAAACAGTGATAAATGGTTCACCCATTTCAAGACAGAGGACAAATATCTAGGTCTCCACCTTGACTCCAGACTCAAATTCCAAACCCACATACAGCAAATATCCACGAGCCTCCAAAACAGTTGGCATCCTATCAAAAATATGGTACTATGTACCCCAAACAGCTCTTCTTGCTCTTTACCACTTTCTCATTTACCCTTATCTCACCTATGGTATTTGTACATGGGGCTCCACCACAGCAAGTCACCTTGAACCTTTAATAACCCAACAAAAAGCTGCAGTGCAATTGACTACTAACTCCTGCACTAGACAGCACACTCCACTGCTTTTCAAGTGTCTTAACTTGCTTAATATACAAAACATCCACACTTATTGTCTACTACATACACAGAACACTACACTCAAATATTAACCCTCCTCTCAAATACCTCCTTGATAACTATAACAGAACACACAGCCATAATACGAGACAAATCACTCTTTGATACACGTGTCCATCTCTCCCTGTGCAAAAATGCTATGCACATAAAGAGCCTGAAGATCTGGAATTCATTGCCAGAACACATTAAAGGATGCCTGCCTACAAATCAATTTAAGGCCCTGCTTAGATTATTATTATTATTATAATCAAGGGGGAAGCACTAAACCCATAGGATTATACAGCACCTATGGGGGGATGGAAGGCATTCAGGCTTAATTCAGGGAACTGGAGCACAGATCCAATTCCCTAGATCAAGAGCCCCTCACCAGCATCAAGGAGCCTTCCTTGAGGGGGGCCCTGCTTAGAAATCACCTCATCACCCAAAATTAACCAGACAAACACTTTACTTAATACCTAATAGTTACCCAAAAGCTACTCAAAAAAAACTAAATAATTTAAGACTTCTCAACTATTGGATAATTTACCTCGAACTTAAAACTTTCAATTTCATTTTTGTATATTGCTGAAGATTGCTCATCCATTTACTTATAACTTCAAACTTGTTTCAATATCATTATTTTAAAATGTACTAAATTGTAATACTTCATATTGTAAATTGTTTCAACTTTTTCTAAATTCTCATACTGTACTTTTTTATAAACTGTATCAAAACTGTAATTATATACTGAACTGCTTTACTAACCTTATTAAAGTCATATAGCACTACCTAACAGAATACTCCATTCTCTTGTACTCACTGTAACTCGTCTAATGACCATAGGAACTGTTAATGCCTTACTAGTTTTACGTTAATTTTAAGTTTGCCTGAAATGCTCTTCATACAAAGGAGCTTTTGGCATGTACACCCAACTATTATATTCCTTTGGACAACCATGTATACCTGGAGAGGGTTTCGGGGGTCAATGCCCCTGCGGCCCAGTCTGTTACCAGGCCTCATGGTGTATCAGGGCCTGATCAACCAGGCTGTTATTGTGGTATGTCAAAATAAAATCATTATTACAAATTAACATACCTGTAGTGAGAATTAATACTCTTGGAGGCATACATTACGTGGTGTAAACTTCATCAATTTCTGACGATACTGCTGTTATTACACCTTAGTTGATTTCACTGGAAGATTCGACCGATTTCCAAATTCTGAGAGAGCCGACACTGCCTCTCAAGATGGCTACCCGGGCATTACACCCAATTCAGTTTTGCTTTTATGACCTCTGCCCTTGGGTCAAATAGTTGAGCCCAGCAGTCAACCTTCTACACCCATGTCACCACCACTGCCTTGCCCTCTTGCCATCTACGCAACCCACCTCCCCCACTAAGTTGGAAGCACTCACTCGCTCCCTTCCTCACTGGTAGTTTGTGACTACCATTAATAATATTTACATTACATTATGTTAACACTTCACATACACATTACTAATTATAGGACAATTAAATTTTCCACTATTAGTATGAAATGTGCATGTGAATTACATACATGTACATGTATATGGCTTTAGAAAAGGTTATGATAAGGTAGATAGGGAGCAATGTGGCAGATGTTACAAGTGTACGGAATAGGTAGTAAATTACTAAATGCTATAAAGAGTTTTTATGAGGATAGTGAGACTCAGGTTAGGGTGTGTGTAGGAGACAGGGAGATTACTTTCCAGTAAAAGTAGGTCTTAGACAGCAATGTATAATGTCACTATGGTTGTTTATAACATATTTATAGATGGGGGTTATAAAAGTACTAGTAGTAAACGCTAGGGTGTTGGGGACGGGTGGGATTAAATTATGGAAAATCGGATACAAAATGGGAATTGACAGTTAATTTTTGCTTTAAGGCAGAGTCCTCTATGACATCTTGAGAGTTATCCTGGGTTAGTAACCCTCCAGGTTAATAATACAAACAGAACTAAGCACTAAACCCACAAGGGTCACATAGAGATGTCTCCAAGTTAATCTGAATTAAATCATCTGCTTCACACCAGTCATTACTCACTAAAACACTTAACTATTATTGTATTCAATGAAAAACACAAACTGTTTAAGGATCATACAGTGCTTTGAAGAATTAGGCAGTCAATTTCATTCCAAAGAAATGGATAGGTCTAATTACCTGGAACAAGTCCCCCACCAGCATCAAGGTCCCTCCATTTGTGGGAATGTAACAAAGTAGACACATTCACTGTCACTCATTTCAGCATCTGTCTTGCTGTGTATGGACATCACATATCAAATGACTCTCCGAACTGCAACATCAACCTATCCTTCGATGCACTGAAATTCTTAATACATATAGTTTAAACCTTGGAAAGACCAGGAGACATTGTATGCAAATTTGAATTTACAGCACTGTGCAGATTGTATTAAAACAAGCACATTGTAAATTATATATAATTATGGGAGTGCTAAACCTGTAGGGATTATACAGCGCCTGTGGGAGGGGGAGATGGAAGATATTTTGGCTTAATTCGGAGAAATGGAGCAAAGATCCAGTTGCCTAGATCAAGATTGATTATAGTGTAATCAAAACTAAGCACTAAACCACCAGGGCCATACAAAGCTGCTCTAGATCAAGAGCCCCTCACCACCAGCATCAAGGAACCTCCCTTGAGAGATATAATTTAGAAAAATTGAACTCACAATATAAAAATCTTATTAGCTAAATCTCAATAGTCTTTTAGACTTAAATTTTCACCTAACCTAAGTAATTTTTTAAGCCTTGTGAATATAATCACTAGCAAATATTTGTATATTTGGGTTTATTTAAACACACACACATTGTTTTCAAAAATACATTTATTATAAAATATCGAAATTAATTTTGTATGGCCATGTAGAATTTTGGTTTACTAGTATTACTAAAAAAAATTAACAGGAAAAAAACACTTGGTGCAGGCCTTCTTGACACTGTTGCACAATGCAATTCAATTTATTTTTAACAAAAATAAATAGTACTGTACCTACAGTAATTCCCAGCATTTCTAAATCACTACATAAAAATTATCAGCAATATTTTTTTAAGTTATGTGTATGGTATACAGAATTATACATTTTTTAAGTTGCTGCATCTACAGTAAAGCCTCCATATTCACAAGTTACATTTCAGGAAAATGTTTCAAATATAGAATTTATGAATAGAGGTATAGTATTTTGGTTCAATATAAAAAAGTATTGTATGTTAGGTTACCTAAACAGGTCAGACTGAACATAAATAGGTAATGATATATACTTAAAACACAATTATACATTCTTACTAGATTATTATCATACATACTAAGCCTAAACTCACATTCCTACTAGAACATTAATTATAATACTGTAACCAAGACTTTCTAGTAACGTTCAACAGTGCTTGTCAAAAAATTAAAAATTAAAAGAATAAAAAATACTATGAACAATTAGCTGTCAAAGAGGAAAAAGGCTTGTGGAGGTTGTCTGAATTTGTTGCTATCCCATGCTACCTTTCCCCTACCTTCTCTTTTCAAATCTTTTCAGATTTTACTCGTGTGATGCTTTATGATAAATGTATATATGCTTTCTGGCTTGTACAAGCAGCACTGTGGGGCTCCACCTCTCGGTTAGTTATATACATTTACCTTCCTTTTAAACTATGAAATATAAACCCTAGACATTAAAATAATTTATGACAATGCTATGCTTATTATAAACATGTGTGCTAAAGAAATGAATAGACTGAATTTTTAATCAGCATTTAATCTGTCGATAAAGCAGCAACTTGTGCCATTTGCTATAACGTTTTATTCTCTGGGTACAACTCCTTCCTCATGCCCTAGGAAGTAGCCTCTACACATCTGACTCTTCTCTAAAATTCAGTGATAACTATATGAAGCTAAGTAAGAAAAAAGAAGACTAGTGGAGTGAATGGGTGAGCTTTATCAAATACAAGTTTGTGTTTTTTGTATCACAACCATTCCTAATGTCTTCCCTACATCCCTGCCTATAAAGGGAACAGCACATCTGCATTCCACCTAACTCTCATAACTATTTATTACAATTTTTATGTATATTTAAGTCTAGGAATCTAGGTCCTAGTTTCCTATTACTTTATCAGCACTAGGGACACTTGTATGTATGAGAAAATGTGACAGGCTGATTAACTTGCAAATACTCAATGATGATACTGTACATCAAGGATATAAAACTGTTATAGAGTATATTTACCAAATCAAGAGTAATTTAATTTTTAAGTTAAAAGAAGTAGTGATCATGGAGGGGTTACTGTAATGATACAGTAATAAAGTAGACATAACAGAAGTACATCAGCAATTATACACTACACTTTCTTTAGTCAAATATGAATGAACGCTACACAAAACAATTATTGAGTCATCATTATATTCATGAGGAAGCACTAAACCTGTAAGAGTCAGTGTCTGGGGAATGCAAGGTAATCAGGTTTGAGGGAGGGTAGCTCCAATTCCTTGGATCAAAAACCCCCCATCACCAGTATCAAGGCACTCCCCTTGAAGGGTTGTGAGGCACTACTAACAATAAGGGTTAACTCAATATTTTGACTATAGTAAAAAATGAGTAATATAAATCTTTTTCATAAACCTAAATCTTGAAAAAAAAATTTATAATTATTTTTACATGCATGAATAATGTTTTATGGTATTGTTTATCAAAGCTTAGATTTTGCACTGACTATCTACAATGCCACATATCAACTATGTATATATATTATGTATGAATCTCAGCACAGTACTAAAACTTTAAGTGAAACCTTGGGAGACTAACTCAACTACACAGTAATGTATGCAAAAGTGAAAATACAATTAAAGCTTGGTCTAGTTTCCTGCCCTTGAAAAAATAACTTGATTTTGGTAATGCGTATTACCTGTCTCAACTCTCTAAGTCATCCATGCTTTCCATCTATACATTTTTGCCAACTAAGGTAAAATTATGATAAGGTTCCTTTAGGAAACATGAATAAGCTGGAGAAATGCAGAGTAAACTATAATGCAGTTATCATCCAGTAAAGAATTAATGTGAAGAATGGCTCTGAGGCAACACACTGTGTATGCATTATATTTAAATTGTACTTTAAAATCTGTTCATGCTTATAATTATTCATCTGAAATGATATGTAATAAATATCAATTATTCCTTTAAAGTTTTTTAAACAGAAAATGAAAACTTGGTGCCTGTCATGGCCAGAGGCCCTGGGAAAACTGCTCCGTTTACTCTTACATTAACCTACCACTGTTTCAGTCACGTTATGGGCACTCGCCCAAAAACAGAAAAGATATACGAAATATTGTTTGTTATATCATGCAAATGAAGTCTTACATACAGTGTGTGTGTCAGGCATTAAAAAGTGCACTGAAGGATTAAAGAGAGAAGTTTTTTGTTTAAGAAAGTTACAGCAATACACATGCATTATTATTACAATCAAAACCAAGTGCTAAACCCACTACAATACACATACAATACAGGAAGTTTAAACATAATAGTCCAGGCTCCACATGGAATTTTCTTGTTTGTGTGTATTACTTGACTAATTCACAACAAAAATGTTAAGGTAGACATTTCAGCTCAAGGGCTTTTATTTAGTGTTCATTTTCCGAGATGGAGGAACTCTGAGGTGAATACGTCATATCTATTTGTTGCAAACTGTCATTGTGGTGTCAAAATTTATGTTTATGGGCTCCTAAAACTTACACTGTCCAAACGTAGATATACGTTTGCTTGGAGCGTAGATCTACTGAAATTGTACTCAAATTGTCACACACTGACAGGTGGACATTTACACCTGCCTTGGCCATTTACTATTGATTTGGAATAATATATACAAAGTATTTATAGGTCCCAGCAATGTTTTAGATATGTGGAAGTACTATATAATACGTAATAATAATAATAATAATAATAATAATAATAATAAAATGATAATAACAATTATACGTAATAATAAGTTCCCTTGATGCATGAAAAACAAGACTGTCCACCCCTGACAGTGACGTGATAAGATGAGATAACATCAGATAAGAGCTGGCATTTGATGAGCATACACAAGGGTGCAGTGATATGACCTGATGAGATTAGAGGTGACATTTGATGAGCATCAGCCCTGCTTTGTTTTTGCTGGTACACAAACATGTGTGTGTCAAGCTCCCTGTCTATCTGTCTAGCTCTCTGTCTCAGAGAGAGGCACAAGAACGCATCATTACGTTTACTAATATCTTCAAGCAGAGTATAGCACTTTGTCTAATTTTTTGGGGTTATCCTAGGTAATTTACACTATGTACACTTGTATATTTGTGTGTACCTATGAGACAGAGACCGATTGAAAGAGATTGACAGAGACAGAGATAGAGACAGACAGAGATAGAGACAGACAGAGATAGACACAGACACAAACAAACGGAGCCAGCCAGCCAGCCTATCAGCCAGTCTGCTGAACAAGTATTACGTTCCAGAATTGTTTCTCTTTACTTAGGGCATAGGTTATAAGACATTCTGAAAGGGTGTTGCACATGGGTTATTATCGAGGTTTTTTTATATTTCCTCGACCACTTATGGCCACATCTACCCCAAAGCCACTAAACTCGGGGTCAACATCACTTTCCTCTTAAAATGGGAGAGTTAATACTACATGAAATCAGTGAATCCCAGGCATTTACCGCACTGTTTGCTCTAGCTGGCGCTCATTTGAACTGGTGCTCCCACAAGGTACTAAATGGTCCCAAATTTTTTTAATACAGTGCGCACTGAGTGTTATGACCCATTCTGTGCTGACAAGGCATGTCAGGCCAATCGTGCCATATTTGAAGGCAGGAAAAATAAAACTTTTATATACGTTTGGGGAACTAGCGGTAAGAACGTATATATATGTTTGGACTGTTTAAGGGTTAAATAGCCTTTTCTTTTTTGGTTGATTAGTAGGTACAATTTTGTGACATCACTATTGAAAAACTATTACTAACTTTTAGTTACTGTACATACAGTGGCCTTTTCAAATTGACATTTCTAATTTATAAGTCACTGATTTGATTAAGATATTTTGCTATTCACTTACACACTTACAATGTGTATATTATGAGAGGGGCATATATTTTTGTATTTTTTTTTGTTTTAAGACTCCAACGAGTTGAAAATGACACGCTTTTTCTCCCCAAGTTTGTAAGGACCCAAAGTACGGTGATGCTCAAAGACCGTGTTTCTTCCAGTAATTCCTTCTCGTTACTAATTATGCCACAGTGTATTCAGCTTTTCTAGTGTTTGTTCTCAAGTGTCACAGAATTTTTTAATGTTTATTTTATGTTGGGTACATTCCAGTTGACAAAAATTGTTCTTTGCTATGTGGGCAGGTATCTTAGTGGCAGTGGAGTCAATGATGCTTTGGTAGGGTCTCAGATTTTTTGTGTGAATGCTGTTTAGGCTGTGTTGAACAGAACACTTTATGATAATTAAGACATGCGCAACAGTTAGATATCTTTATTCCGAAATGTTTCACCTACACAGTAGGCTTCTTCAGTCGAGTACTAAAGAGTGAGCAAAAGCAGTAGAGATATAAAGACGATGTCACTGATCTACTTTCACTAGTCTTCTCCGCTGGTGACTCCACCCACCACAGCTTCACCTTATCTGTCATCAGTACTTAAGCCACATCTCCACGAATATGCTGTACTTTTGTCAAGACTGATGGAGTGAACACACTGACTCTAGGCTGAGGGACTGATTACCTCAAACTCCTCCTCATCTTCCACCTTTCTCTGCACTGGGCTGAAGAAGCCACCACATGGCAAAACGTTCCCAGAATAAAGATTTATAAATTTTGCACAAGTTTCTCATTTATTAACTTCGTCAGTTTTCTAAACAATTTATACACAATGATAAATTTATTTCAAAATTCGATCATAATCGTCTTCCACCAAACAACAAACTCGTCTTTTCTATGGATTAACGCAATGTACATATTATGAACTTGTGAATACATATCTCCCCACTAATCTTACTTTCTTCCTCCCTCCTACCCATTCCAAACTTTGTGTTGGCTCAACACAACTTCAATTAGCCGGTTGACCATTTTCTTTTGATCTGACAAAAGATTCTTGAAATGAAAATTAAACATAGGATTTCTTTCAAAAATATGCTCATTGAATTTCTCATGCCCAAATTTATTTTCACTGTTATGTCCTTTTTTTTTTCAAATATTATTCTGAACAATTTCAAGTTATATTTAAAGAGAAATTGTTAAAAATTGGGCTTATCTGGATACATCCATTTTCTGCTGACTTGGCACAAGACTTAAATTGAAAATCAATCATGGGATTTCATTCAGACTATGCTTATTGGACTTTCCATGCTCAAATCTGCTGTCTTCTACTGTATTTGTTTTCTAATAAATGTCAATATAGTGATCTTCAGAGAAATTGCTAAATAATCAAGAGGTGCTGGGCTTGGGTCATTGCATGAAAGCGGATTTTTAATGCATATAGCAAAATACTGGTAGAAAGAGGGTTACTGCACATTTATATAGTCACACAAAACTGCACAAAGCAAGGAAAACCTGTATTTACTAATAGGTAATTCCCCCATACCTCAGTACAGACCCCAACTATCCATCACCATCACTCTGGTAGGTGAAGCCAATGACCTGTACAGAAATGCTGCTACTGGTTACTATTGGTTAATCCGTCATCAGAAGGTAAAGCAGTGGGAGAAACCAATTTGTCAATTGTCTGCTAGGTTGCTGTATTACATTACACATTCACTGAAAATGCTGAACACTTTATGGGCCATACAGTACTGTACATGCTGAATGGTAAAAATGGAACACACACCTGCCAACCATGGCCAAGTTAATGCCTAAGGGAAAATTCTTAGCTATTATATTCATAAAAGTATTCTAAGTTACAAGAATTACAAATGTACCATACAATCCAAAACTAGTCAAAAAATACATCAATTATATTGTACCTCTGTAACTATTTAATAATACTGTACTATATGATAATCTATCCAGAATGTGTAAGAAACTGCCAAAATAATAAAAATGCCACCCTATACTGAAGGGACACTGTAGGGTAGGTGGATAGCTTAAGTGAAAGTGCATTTGCTGATGCTGCTGTTAATTATATTTGTTTCCAAAACCTCAAAATATGTGAAGTGCTGTACAGAGAAATCAAGTTACAGTACAAAATAACTTAGCCTAGGATCATATAAAAACTCATTAAATATGGTATGAAAATATAAATATTGTGAAAAATATTCACAGTTTTAAATAGTAGTGGTGGTAGTATTCATTCAAAATTGAAGGAAGAAAACGTAAAGAATTTCTGACCCAGTTGAATCACATTTAACAGCTTTCTGGCCATCGAACCACTGAGATGCTTAATCAGTGTTCTACATACACTGTTACATATTTGGTGACATGCATCAGTTATTTAGTAACATTTAAGGAGAGTATTCATTACAACAATTATTCAAGAATATATATATCTTCAAAGAGCATTAAACATATTACAACTCCCTGAGCATGATGGCCCATACAAGTCATCTCTGAACAATTACATTCATGGAAAAACATTAAACATGTAGGGGTCATACAGCTTCTGGTACTCTAGAGGGACTGTAATCAGGTTTCATCCAAGTAGAAGGCTAGTTCTAACTTCTTGGATGAGGAGTTTTTCACCAACATCAAGGCACTCACCTTGAAAGTCATCTCTGAAGCCCCATTATATACACCGAGTCAACAGGCATTGCTATGAACATTTTTTGCCACACTACATACAATATTAAAAATAAATTTATCACACAAGTTCAGTCATAGAAAAGTTTAATATTTTCTTTTAGTGGTGTTGTGATACAGATGGCATGTGCCAATAATAGCAAAGAGAAGACATACATTGAAGAAGAAATTTAAATTGGCAACATTTCACCATGTAAAGCTTTTCAGAGTGAAGTGATGGTCTGGTAATGTTACACTCAAACATGTAACATAACTCACTCGATCTTCTCTAACATGTAGGCTGAATTGATATCTACCTTTGAGTGAATGTCTACGTACACATTACTTTTACCATCAACAGCTTTCTTACCAGTAGTCATATATTTTTCACCAGTCTGCAGAAAACACTATAACAAGGTTCTGTCAACACACAAATCCACAGTCGAGAGAATCTGCACTATAAAACACAACTCACTCCACACCATTTTCTATCTACACTGACAATGAAGGTGAACTTAACATTTGAACTTTGGCAAAAAGAAAAAAAATCAATGCATTAATGAAACATGTGTACATATGTGCATGTAAAAATAAAGAAAATTTTTACAAAAATTTACATGCACCAAGTTTATTTTTTTTTTTTTACCAATGATCAGATAGTTCATTGACAAGGTTTCAAAGTTTCTGATGCTTTGTTTTATGTGAACAAACTCCATTTTTTGGGGTTAGTTACCTGCAGCCCTTAATGGATACTTCACATATACTCAAAAGAATGACTGAAAATTCTACCTGCACTCTATATACTGGTTTACTTTATAATACTATGGAGGACATCCTTTACAGATGGAAACAAAAAATAAAGGAAAGGAATGAGAAATTCCCTCATCTAACAGTTTTTCATACAAGTTTCACTCAAAAAAAAAAAAAAAAGTGACTAACATGGATGAGTTATCAGGGTAACAAAAAAAAAAATGTATAATGAAGGTGACACGCAGCTTTAACTCTAGTCTAGCCAGTCTGAGGAGACTTGCCTCTTAATGTTACACAACCCACTGACACTTTGAAGTAAACCCTTTACACAACATTTCGGTCTCCCCTGGACCATCATCGAGTCCCATCTGATTATGGTTCAGGAAGACCACGGTATCATCTAAAAGTTTACTCTAATATATGGGTTAGTTGTGAGATGCTCTGGCCAAGATATTGTGACTTTTATTCTCCATAACATTTTTAAGCAGCTGGCATTTCATGCAATTTGTCATAAGTGCTTTATTTTGCACAGATAAAATATTGGTTTGCATCACATTATTATTATTATTAATGCCACTAGAACTATAGGAAATACAGGAAACCTTATTTGTTAGATTTTATTTGCCATTATTTATCAGTCATTTGCTGCAGGGAAAACTGCACCCACAAACAATTGAGTTTCCCGTGGATCCAAAGTCAAGTTCAGAATTATTATTATAATAAAAAAGAAGTGCTAAACCTACAAGGGTCATACAGCACAGCAGGGCAGAGAAGGGTGCAGGGGTATTGGGTAGCAAGTGGGAGAGGGATTATTATTAGGTTATGGAGTGCAGCAGGGCAGTGGATAGGGCAGGGGTAGAGGGTAGCAAGAGACTGAGGTAGAAAGGGTTGTGAGGAGTGCTAGAGACATCATCATCTGAGTTTATGCAGTAAATCAGTTGCTGTTAAAAAGTCAACGAGAGAGTCTGGGTTAAAGGAGGGTCCATCAGCAAGAAGGGAAGGTAAGGTAAGGGCAGTAGAGCGGTAATGACATTGTGGGTAAATTCTGTGTGCTCAATGATAGAATGGGCAGTCCAACAGAATATGGCTAACAGAAACTGGAACCTGACAATTCTCAGTGGAACAGAGCACCGCTCTATGAGATACCCGTGAGTAAGAAGAGTGTGGCCAATGCAAAGACGGGAGAGAGTAGTCTCCCAACCTCGACATTGATGACAAGATGATGGCCAGAAACCTATACAGTGGAACCCTGGTTATCGTAATTAATCCATTCCTGAGAGAGTGACTAAACCCAAATCTGATGATTTCCAAATTCATTTTCCCCATAAGAAATAATGTAAATCCAATTAATCCAGTCCAGATACCCAAATTAAAAACAATACTTTTTTACATGAAATATACATTTACCTACAAAGAAACCAATGAGACTTGCAGAATAAAACATAATAAAATGACTTGTTGATGTATGGAAGACGGAAGAAGGGGAGAAGATGGAGGAGTTACTCTTGTTTGGAAGGGGAATCCCCTTCCATAAAGACTTCAGGTACTAAGTCCTTTTCTGGGGTTACTTCCCTTCTTTGTTTTTTAATGCACTAGGACCAGCTTGAGAATCACTGGACCCGTTACTCAAAAAAGTGTTCCAGGGAGGTCTGTTTCTGGCGTATGTTAGGAACTGTGGCGGCGGAAGGGGAGTGTGTTGGGAAACAGGACAAGATAGTCCAATATAACACTAATATCAACTCTACGGCTTATTTATCTAGCACAATTCATCTAATATGGCTTAATAAACAATAGTAATAATAAAGAAACATGATATATACTCTAGAATGAATAAAATATGTCATTATGATGGTGTGTTAGAAAACATCTTATCTCCCTGATACACCCCATCAACTAACTACATAAAAACCACCTGGTGCCTCACACTTACACTTACTCACTCACCCATTTGGCTATAAGCACAGAAATATGTATCTTAATCTTAAAATAATGATTCCTAACTAGTCATAAGTTTGCCTGTGATACTCCAATATAGAAACTATGGACTGTGCCAAAACAAAAGCATTCACATTGCTAAACTCACAAACTAGTATTTAGTCACTTAGTATTTAGTCAACTTACTCCACAATTTGTAATAATTTAGGGCTAAGAATTAATCTAAGTTTGCCCGAAATGCCTAGCCATGCTAGGTGTTCTAGTGGCCCCCTCTGTAATTAGCATTTCATTACATGTAAACCCCACAATAACCAAAATCTGTAAACCCCGCATTGTAATCCTTATAGAGAATAAACTTTGATTTGATTTGATTTGATTTGATAAGGGCCACTGAAAGATAAACCTTACATTGTGTTGGTGATGGTGGCAGAAGAGACGGCGGTGTTGTCAGTTGCCTTATATAACTCCAACAACACTGGAGGAGTCAGTTTCGTGCTGTCCTACTTCTATTGATTAAACGCTTACTTGCTACACGCTACACTGTTAATGCTACACTTCATCGCTGGCTGGTGCTATAGCCTTCATCGACTCCTGCTGCTTTAGTATAGTATACATAGCAAAATCACTGAAGGCACATTCTCCCCTCTCTCTCAGCCCTTTACGAAAGGGCTGGCTGGCACTAGGAACTTCCTTGGGGGCCCATGGTGGCTTATTTAGCAGTTGGAAGCACTAAAAAGAATGGAATACTACGATATGTATGGTATGAATGCGTGGGATCGTGCTCACTGGCTGATAAACAATGGCACAGTGTCAGGCCGCTGTTGCGGTGTGGACGTGTTCGGGACAAATGACTATCAATGAGCTCAATGACAATCAACGAGCCAATATTTTGACGAAAAAAGTTACTATTTCTGAATGTTACAAAATCCAGGGGTTCACTGTACTTGGTTTAATAGAATGTAATTTATGTAGCAGATCAGACCAACGTTGTTGCCAACAGGTGCGAAGGTGTGTAGCAATTACAGCAAAATAGTCTGTCAATAGAACACCTCTATATGAAAGTGGGAGGTCATGTACTGCTGACCACACAGCAGTGTCTACCTATTCATTTCCCTGTACGTCAACATGACCAGGGACCCAACAAAAAGCAATATCTTTTTGCTTGCTAGAGATACAGTGTAACCAAAGTTGAATATGAAGAGTCAAGTTCAAAACCCTAGTGCAAACTATGATAAGCATACTGTTCAGTAATATACAAATATAGATATTATACAAGTTTATTACACAGATTTTCATATGAAATATATACTTAGCATGACCTTTTGTTAAGGGATATGGTTTTAGCGCAATTTCTCGTGTTATGATGCTTCATCAGTGCATGAAAAAATTAAAAAAAAAAAAAAAAAAATCAGTATGGTGCATCCAGTCCTTTAGGCCATCATGGAGAATAACTCTCAAGTTACTTAGCTAGTCTTGAAGAGACACATGTGCAACATCTGGGTAATATTTGTAGACATTTTGCCATCCAGTGGCTTTATCAATACAACAACTAGCCAAGTAGTTTCATCTCAAGTGGACTAATTCATTATTTTCTTCTTTATAGCTAACATAATATTCTGGAAGTTCTTCACTCTTTATATATCCCTCCTTTATTTCTTTCTTTCAATGTACCAGCCATATCCCACTGAGGTGGGGTGGCCCAAAAGAAAAAATTAAAGTTTCTCCCTTTAAATTTAGTAATATATACAGGAGAAGGGGTTACTAGCCCCTTGCTCCTGGCATTTTAGTCGCCTCTTACGACACGCATGGCTTATGGAGGAAGAATTCTGTTCCACTTCCCTCCCTGATTATTGCATACTAATCACAGCACCTGATGGTAAAGAAAAAAAAGGGAGAGAATGTGACCAACAATATAGAATTAGCTACTGTATCATGTTTACATAAAATAAGGTAACATTTTTATGAGGTTTTGTTAGATATCTACAGCTCTCCCTCATTATTGCATATTACAGTAACTATAGCATCCAAAAGCATTGTTTGTGAAAATAAAAGTTAGAAGATAATGAGAATGTGACATAAAAACAAATTTAGCTAGTGATGCTTATTTTTTTTTTTCAACAAGTCGGCCGTCTCCCACCGTGGCAGGGTGATGCTTATATATGGCAGAATTAAAAATCTAAATTTTTACTCTTCCCAATAATTTAAACATTTGTACATGTACGGTATTGTTTGTAACAGTGATTTGATAATGAGTTATTAATTTTTACATCTACAGCTAATAAGATCATATAATTAGAATATAGTGGACAGTGAACATACACACAATTGTAGTTTCACCATGCCTGGTAAACAAGTACACTCACACTGATGAACCAGACTCTCACCTAGTTTGCAGTGAGGAATGATGTAGAACACTGCTGCCACATGGTAGGCAAGCTGTACATTACCGTATTTAAAAATATTTGTTATACTTTTTCGGCAGGGTGAATGTCGAAATCTTTGGAACCAAGTTATTACTCCCAGGTTAATTATTTTTCTGTAGCTCATGAATGCATGATTTTTCGTGGTGCGTTGAGGTATATGTAGAGACATAAAACATTATCTATAGAGGCAAAGAAGGGAATGTATGAAAGTATAGTAGTACCAACACTCTTATATGGGTGTGAAGCTTCGGTTGTGAATGCAGCAGCGAGGAGATGGTTGGAGGCAGTGGAGATGTCGTTTCTAAGGGCAATGTGTGGTGTAAATATTATGCAGAAAATTCGGAGTGTGGAAGTTAGGAGAAGGTGTGGAGTTAATAAAAGTATTAGTCAGAGGGCTGAAGAGGGGTTGTTGAGGTGGTTTGGTCATTTAGAGAGAATGGATCAAAGTAGAATGACATGGAGAGCATTTAAATCTGTAGGGGAAGGAAGGCAGGGTAGGGGTCGTCCTCGAAAAGGTTGGAAGGAAGGGGTAAGGGAGGTTTTGTGGGCGAGGGGCTTGGACTTCCAGCAGGCGTGCGTGAGTGTGTTCGATAGGAGTGAATGGAGACGAATGGTGTTTGGGACCTGACGATCTGTTGGAGTGTGAGCAGGGTAATATTTAGTGAAGGGATTCAGGGAAACCGGTTATTTTTATATAGCCGGACTTGAGTCCTGGAAATGGGAAGTACAATGCCTGCACTCTGAAGGAGGGGTTCGGGATATTGACAGTTTGGAGGGATATGTTATGCATCTTTATATGTATATGCTTCTAAGCTGTTGTGTTCTGAGCACCTCTGCAAAAACAGTGATTATGTGTGAGTGTGGTGAAAGAGTTAAATGATGATGAAAGTATTTTCTTTTTGGGGATTTTCTTTCTTTTTGGATCACCCTGCCTCAGTGGGAGATGGCCGACTTGTTAAAAAAAAAAAAAAAAAAAAAAAAAAAAAAAAAAAAAAAAAAAGACAAAAAAAAACTATACTCTGACAACATTTCCTCAAATACTAGAGACTAACAAAAAAATCAATCTTTCCACAATGATACTGTCTCTTGCTCAGCAATTGATGCTGCAAATATACTCAATTGCATCTTCTCTTCCACTGGAACTTAGGAGGCTATTGTCATCTGAGATACAAACAATACCAATTACCTTAAATCTTTGTACTTAACCACCACCACCTCTGAAGCAACAGCCATATTACAATCATTCAAAGGATTCTCACCATCGTATACAAAAAACTTCAGAAGTATTACCAACAGACATTACAATACTCAGTATTTTTTTTATCAAACTGGCCATATCCCACCAAGGCAGGGTGACCTAAAGAGAAAAACAAAAGTTTCTCTTTTTAACTTTAGTAATGTATCCAGAAGGGGTTACTAGCCCCTTGCTCAATACTCAGTAATTATTTTAATATAAAACTTTCCCAGACATCCTCAAAATTGTGAATTAACCAAATTCACAAAGGCAGAGAATCCTCTGACACAAATAACTACAAACCAATTTCAAATTCATTAATACTATCATAAACATTTAAAATATATACTCAAGCACAAAATGTTAATTCCATACTAGCATTGGGTCAGACCACAAAGTGAGAATAATGCCATATAGTAATAAATATATTGTACTAGACAGTCTATACAGCGCTTGCTAGGAATGAATATTAAGTTGAAATATTTACTGACCTACAAAAGGCCTTTGAAAATGTTACACAACAACCTTCTATTTCAACTAAAACATTATGACTGACTTTACTTACACTTATTTTTATCACAGCGTACCACACCAACAAATATTGATGTCACCCAGGGCAGTCTATGCCCTCATCTGTTCCTCCTTTATAACAATGACCTATTAAATGCAATCCGTTAAGAATGTGATGGAATTTATTTCGCTGGCTATTCCTACTCCCCCTCCCCTCAATAGTTTTGTGACTCTACTGTCACCATGATAGCTATCCCCTCTCTACCAAGTAAGGGTATAGGGCAGTTAACATCTTTTCCCCTCACCTTGCTGCGAGGAGAGTAAAGTCACAGAATGACATATCTCACCTTCTTGCCGTGGCTAAATCTTCTGTGGCTCAGTATTAGAAATGAGATCCATGTCTCACTAGATCTCAGAACTTTGAATGTATGAATGTCACAGTGACTGACATTCTCATCTGTTAAGAGCACTTAATTAGCTCTCCTTCTTGCCAGTATCTGCAACAGAGCCCCAAGGCAAGGCAGGGCTGACACTTGGAGCCAGCCAAGTTTGAATTGCTGGAGGGAAGTCCCAAGTCTGATGTCACCACATAGGGAACACGGTACGTGTATCTTCTGGAGCACCTGGGGTCTGAACTAATAATTCCCTGATCTCTAATTTGACGTGTACTCCAACATCTAGTCAAAGACAAGAGAGAGAGAGCATCAAGTCTCATTTACGTGATTTAGTAGACTTTCTGGACTTAAGCTGGGGTCCACACCCACAGGAATGAGCTGTGACCATGCAGGCATCACTAATGCATGGGTTAAGCTAAGTGTCAACTATAGTGATTTAGTGATATTCAGATATGATGACCGTTTATCGTTTAGCAGATGTTCCGGCCTGACGTCTCAAGTACCACACACAAGTCCCCAGCTAGAAAAAGACCTGGAGGCATGTAAGTTCCTTTCCCCACCTTGTTCATTAAGTAGGCTACAATCCACAATCTTGTGCATATTAAGCAGGGACATAATTTATTGAGTACAGTGGTGTTGGTGTAGAGTTTAGCAAGAGTCAGTCCCAGAGCTAGTTAAAGTGCCATGTACCACATGTCGTATAAGCACCTCCATATCAGTCTATGCTCCATTCAGTGACTAAGTGTGCTGGACTACTCTGCCTGGTAATGGACCAGATACCAGGTGTCATCAAGGACATCACACTGGTATACAGCCAGTGTACTTGGTTTCACAGCTTCGTATAGAGGAAATGATCACCATGTCTTACATGAAGAGTCCGTGGAGAGGCTGGCATATTCCAGGTAATAGGGCTGGCTCTAATTAAAGAGTCAATGAAGTGCAGACACACAAGAATTCCTCTACAAAGAAGTCAACACTCCAAGAACTGTTTTCCCAGCCAAAAAAATTCTCCATCTCATTTGCATATCATAATATTGTGATAACTATTTTGCTGCATTTCTGATTGAGACACTTAGCAGCTTTATGTTTGCAAGGCCTTTTATTTCAAGTTACTTTTAACTAACTTCTTGATGTATTTATTAAGCTTTTTATTTTAGTTAAAAGATAATTTTAAGTCAATGTTCATCAAGGTAAGCTGAACCAAAGAAGTTAAAATATTCACCAGCACTTAGTATCTTGCTTGATGATGGTGAAGATTGCAACAATTCTGAAATTGACTTAGCTTTACCACTGCATGAATACAGGCCAATTTCATGTTGTTTAGAGAACTGTAAACTATTAGTTGTCACTGTTGTAAAATTAAAGATTTTGATTACCAAAATATAAACTGCAAAATGAGTTACCACAAAATAAACATGTTTTGACATCCAAAAATGCAATAATCTAAATATCTCCCATGACACTGAAAATTCACATTTCTCGAGCCACATTTAAGGTAATAAGTGGGGGCCTTAACCCTTTGACTGTCACAAGCCCCTTTCTGAAACTGTCATTCTATGTTGCAAAAGTTTTGGAAAAAAAAAATTATTTTTTCTTATGAAATGATAGAGAATCTTTTCCCGATGGTAATGACACCAAAAGTACAAAATTTGGTTGAAAACTCACGGAATTACGCTCCCGCAAAGTTAGCGGTCTCGGCGACATATACACATTGGCAATTTTGCCGACTTGGAGCCTGTTTTCGGCCAATTGCGTTGCTCCAGTTGACCAAACTCATAGATATTTCTTTAGAACTCCATTTTTTCTATCAGTTGAGTACAAGAAACCACCCATTTACCGATTTGAACTACCCAATAAAGTGGTCAGAAATTGGCAATTTGGCCAATTTCACGCAAATTAAAAAAAGATGCAAATTTCAAAATAGGGTCCAGAATAAACAATGTAGACATTCTTGGCACTAAAATAACATATCCTCTGTTCATTAGTCACGTCTCTAGGCCCCTCTTATATTACTATTGCTTTCTAGATTGATTTTTTATTCATACAAAAAAATACAAAATTTACTGTTATGCAGACTACTGCATTATTGTAAAAATGATATAAATAATATCAGTGCACTAGTGAAAGAATAATAGACTCACCAGTTGACGTGTATTGGACGTGTGGTGTGATTTGCTTACTCCTAAACATTGGTAAAAATCGAACATTTCCGCTACTTTGAGCTCAATTTCAAGGTCGTTTTCATCGTGAAAGTAATGAAAATCATCTCAATTTCTATAAAATGTTTTCTATTTTATCACCTGAGACCATGAAAACGAGAATACAACGATAAATACTATAAGAAAATACACCTCCAAGTCGGCGTTTTAATCCAAAAAAACAGAATTTTTTTTTCTCATTACGCACTGCGTGCCGCAGGATTTTTTTATGCGGTGCACACTGACCACACAGACCCATTCTCTCACATGTGGGCCTAGCAGCTTTCTTCTGCTTGATTTGAAGCCGCTAGAATTTACACGTATAAATACGTCAGAAACAGTGGTAAGACGTATATATACGACATAAACAGTCAAAGGTTTAAAATAATAATTGGCTTCTTTTAGGGTAATAAGCTATGCCACTGACCATGGTTCAAATGACCTGCAGAACCACACCAACATGACTCATTCTTCAGAAATAGGCATTGTACGTCTCACCTCTAGAACTTTTATATTAAATGCTTGGTGTATACTGTGGACTGCATTAATAATGTACTTGATGCCTGATGATGCACTTCAAATAAAAAAATACCCCAAGTGTTGTGTGAATAAATGTGTTTATCTTAGCCTCTCTGGTGTTCTTAACAATAACATATACCACACTCAATCATTTCTACAACTTTTTTATGACAACTGCATGGTAGGAAAAAGTACATCAGTGTTTTTGCCAAGCAGCAGTGAGGGAACTGGTAAGTAGTGACACTGCATAATCAATTCTGACACTATGAGAATTTGAAGCATGCTTGTGTACTCAGTAGCAACATTCGCTCATCTGTGATCTTTACAACTTTGGATAACCAGAGCACACTGGGAAAGAGAGGGTGCTTTTTTGGTGGTGGGAGCTGATCTGTTGAAACAGTAATAAATTGTATTATACCCAGTTTAGACGCAACCATGTCCTTTCTGGAAAACAAATCATGCATCTGTGTTTCTGTACAAAACCTGAGCAGTGATATGGAACAGAATGCTTTGATGAATTTTTTGAAGTTAACACATTCTTCATCATGTAGGTAAACACAGCTACACCAATTTTCGAAGAGGACAACTACGAGTCAGTGGTGAGCACCACTGTGTTGTTTCTGCTCTTTTTTGGAGGGAAGGAGATGAATGCCAGAATTTGTTTAATTCTGGACTGCTCAAATTCGAGACACATTTGGAATAGAAGTACTGAATTAAAAACAAAAAAGCAGCTGATACTAAGCTATAATAACAGGAGGGAATCATAAAAAAAACAATAATTCATGAGTGATTTTTTTTGTATAAAAAGAGTCAAACTGCAACAGAGTATGACAAACTATAATTACAGTATGCAAATGTTTACTGGTAAGATGGGAAGCTGTAGTGGAAGTATGTTACTGGTGTGGTGGGTAGTTGATAGCAACCTTTTGCTGCATTGTATAATATACAACATATATATTTCAAAATATATTTTTAACAAATCTGTGTATTATTACACAATACAGGAGGTCCAAAACTCATAAACAAGTTGTGCTCTTGGCTTTACAACTTACAAAGGAATTGCGTACTTTGTAAATTACAAATGTATTGAATTCTTGGTTTCACAGCTTACAAGAGTATTACATTTGTGGTATTTAACTGACTAACAGGCCCTGTTCTTAGTTTGACAAATTACAAATGAGTGGTTTGTGAAGAAAACAACAGAACAAAGGCTGGTCAGGGGCCATGAATTCTCATGTCATATAATTGGTTGAAAAACAAATAAATAAATATATAAATGGTTCCTGCAGTTTTGTGTAACTTAGGTTATTGTAAGTTGTGATCCTCCTTTACAGGGTACCATGACTGTACAAGGTTTCAAAACCCTTATTTCAAAATTTCATACACAATACAGACATGAGGCGAATTTTTTACACATGACGAAAGCTGAGATGATAGTCACCTACACTAGCATTCACTCTTTGAACACAGATACATCAATGGTGTAGTGAAAGTCAAGACAAAATATATTAAAAGATGTGAATAAGTAATGCAGATATTTAATGAATTGAGAACAGATTACCACAAGGAGATACAAGGCTGAGAAACTAATGTAAGACATATAAATTATACAACAGTGAATTCACTATGTAGAAAGAAGAATTATGTATTCCAGGATGGTGAGAATTTCACCATAATGATAAATGAGAATAGACGAGCACAGAGTGCAAGTGCATTATTGAAGTGGGGAGGAAGACCGAATTAGGGAAAAGCAGAAGAAAAGAATACAGGAATGTAGAGGTCTACAGCTTATGAACAAGCTCCTCGTATTTCAACTTAAAAATAAGGTGTTTGTAACATGGAATTAATCTTCCTAAAGAAAACAATAGCACAAAGGATAGTAGTTTCACACATGTTCATTACTGTGGATAAACAGCTGAACAAGTATAATTGGATTACCACATACAATCTCTCCTCTCTTAACGGAATTCTGTTCCTAAGACCACGTCATTAAACGAATTCATTGCTAAGTGAGGAGCATACTATAATGGTAATGCATTTGTGTCATCTTTGCACCATTTATAACATTTCTGGTATATTTTTAAATGTTTATACAGTAGTGTACTGTATATTGAAATAAACAGAATAGAGGAAATCAGCTCTAATATACATTTAGGTATAAATACTGATCAGAGAGCTAAATGAGGAGAGGCTGCATGTGCTATGTTTGTAAGTTTAGACGTTTGCGATGTGGTGAGAGAGTTAACGTTCCCTCTGTATATGTACATAAGATGCATCAGTAAGTCTGTAGTGTGGCGAGTGTAGAAGAGTACAAAAGTTATGCATGAACAAACATGCCGAGTAACAGAAGATGCTCATGGCAATATTAAATTGCTTCTACTTGATTTAAACAATGAAATACAAAAATTATAATATAGAGCAATAATAACACAAAGAGGAATCTTAGGACAGATGATGTAACAGCAAATAGCTGCTACAGCACAACCCACTATGTTGGCCACTAACTGTGAAGATGGAACAACAGTATGGTGACCCAATCACCTCAAGCAAATTTACAACAAACTTTCTCACCAATACTAATCCACTAAAATTTTAGTCAGGAGACCTGGCATGCAAAATTTAATTATCCCTTGCTTAATGCACATTTCATAAACAATATGAAACTCCCACAAATTCTTTATCCTATAATTCCTAAACTATATAAAATACTTTTATCAAAACAGACAGAAATGCTGAATGTATTAACCCTTTCACTGTCCAGACCCTCAAAATTAAGTGCTCACAGTGTCCACATTTAAAAAAAAAAAATTTTATCTGAAATGGTAAGAGAATTTTTTTCTGAAAGGAATGGAATAAAAAAAATATGAATGTTGACGGAAAATTTATGGAATTATGCTGGTGCAAAGTTAGCAGTCTTGGCACAAATTACATATTGGTGACTGCCAAATTTGAGTCCTATTTTAAGCCAAATTCTTAGTTTTTTACTAAACTATCCTATAAAGTGCACAGAAGTCGGTAATTTGGCCAATTTTACACGAAATAAAAAAATTCCAATTTACAAACACTACAGTCATTTAAAATGCCAAAATCAATTTCCTATGTTCATTAATCCTATCTCCAGGCCTCTCCTATATTGCATTTGCCTTACATTTTGAATTCACCACACAAAACATTGAAGATTTACCCTATTTATCGGTTAATATAACCAGAAATGACTGGTCATGGTTTACGGCATCCCAATAATTGGGTCAGATCTAGTAAAATCCATAAAACAGATTCGCATGGTGTAGGGAAGGTCTTACCCATCCTTAGGAATATCAGCAAAAATCAAATACAGTGGAACCTCTACTTGCGAGTTTAATCCGTTCCGTGACCTTGCTCGCAACTGGATTTGCTCGTTTGCAGAGTCATTTTCCTCATTTAAATTAACTGAAATGCAATTAATCCATTCCAGTGGAATTCTGTACTTCAATAATTTCGCTAATATCAACTCTACAGCTTATTTATCTATCTCACTTCATCTAATATGACATAAACAATATAAATAACATAGAAACCTGATATATACTCTAAAATGAATAAAATATGTCATTCATGTAATGGTATGGGCGGTGTCGGCGGTGGACGAGAGTTTGTCTGGAGACCGGGCAACATACTTCATGAATAATTTCGCTAATATCACCTATACTGCTTATTTATCTATCACAGTTCATCTAGTATGACATAACAAACAATATGGATAACATAGAAACATGATATATACTCTAGAATGAATAAAATATGTCATTCATGTAGTGGTATGGGTGGTGTCGGCGTGGACAAGAGTTTGTCTGGACACCGGGCAAAATTCTTCATGAATAATTTCGCTAATATCATCTATACGGCTTATTTATATATTACAGTTCATCTAATATGACATAACAGACAATATAAATAACACAGAAACATGATATATACCTAGAATGAATAAAATATGTCATTATGTAACAGGTGGAGGCAGCCACAACCGCTCCCTCTTTGTTGTGGAAAACACTGCCATCTAGTGACAGCCTTTTGAAGCCGTCTATTGTTATAATTATTATATGTAGTACATTATTATTATATATGTATTATTATTGTATTATACTATTATTATATGTATTGTTATTATTCATATTATTATTATACATATTATTATTATTATCGTTATTATTATATAAATTATTCGTAATTTTTATTCACACAAAAAATATTAGATTTACTGTTATTCCTTATTGCAATAATTGTATAAATAAGTAAACCCATTCACAACTGCATATTGGAATGGACAGCGACGTCATTTGTTTACACTGAAACAGCCAAGCAATGGACCATTTCTCCTAGGTTGAGCTCTATTTGAAGGTACTTTTTAAACCATACCCCCGGCCGGGATTGAACCCGTGGTCATAGTCTCTCAATCATAGAGGTTCAATCCCAGCCGGGGGTATGGTTTATTTGCAATCGTGTCATTACGATTTCTTGAGTCAAGGTACTTTTTGTCGTGAAAGCAATCAAAATCATATCTATTTCTGTAATTTATCTTCCATTCTATTAAATGAGACCAAAAAAACGAGAATACAACCATAAAAACCATTCAAAATTACCATTAAGGTGTGGCTAATTGCTGAGAAGTGAACTCCATTATTTATGCATAGATTTCTTTCATTTTTGGTGTAATTAAGAAGCAACTTTCCATCATACATTGCCCAAGTTTCAATAAGATAGTCCAACAAACAAATGAGATACAATTCCTGAGATCAAGAGCAAGAGCCCCTCACCAGTGTCAAGGAACCTGCCTCGAGGTCTGCTCGCTTGTGGAAATTTTGCTCGCGTATGGAAGCAAAAAATCGACCCATCGACTGCTCGTATTTGGAAAAACTCGCACGTGGACATGCTCGCAAGTAGAGGTTCCACTGTATTTCTACTCTGAGGCCAATTTCATGCTACTTCCAGTCCTGGAACCAAGTAAAGTCCTCTTCATTTCAATAGTATATCTTTCACTCTACCAAACGATACTAAGAAACAGCCAATAAAACAATAAAAGCCATCCTAGAAAATGCCTCAAATTTGCTATTATAAACCAAATACAAGGTCAGTTTTTTGCTTTTCCCATAATGCAGTGTGAGGCAGGATTTTTTTATGCTGTGCACACTCACCAAACAAATTCTCTCAAATCTAGGCCAAAATTTACTGCTCACAGCTTATCTGAGCTAGATGCTTTCACAATGGAGTTCTACACAACGGGCCTTGGCAACTATCTATAACAGTTCAACGTGATGGACAGTGAGAGGGTTAACAGCCTAACCTAGTATCTTCCCAGCACATCATGTAATAATTACATACTGCCATGACTTCAATGATTGGTAATATATCAATACAAGATTTAATTCTGTGGTGTGGGTAACCACTATAGCCATCACTTACAGTGAATTTTGTACCATAAGATTTTATCTTTATGACAGAAGAAGTGATGTACCCTCAGCAATGAAGCATTGGTGTTAATGGTGTTGTACTGTATCTGCATTCCATATTTACATCATCCAGAAAATTTATAATTACAGGATCCAATGGTCAACAGAGGACCAATTCTTTTAAATAATATTTACTCTATTATGCAATATTGCAATTTTAAACTAAAAATAAATAATAAATATGGCCATCATTGGCCAAGTATTATCTTACTGAGCAACACTAATATTCCTATTAAATAAAATAAAATATACGACAATTAATGGGAAACCCTGTTCACAAGATACGAGTTGACAAGCACGGCTTGTACTGGTCCATACTAACTTGAATATTCATGCTAAAGAGAATGTTATATCAAACTTAAAAAAAGAAATGGATACATCAGCACAGACATCAGAGTGAGATAACACAATAAATACTTAAGTGAATTAATGGCACAGAGTTTAGGGAAGTATCGCGTAGTTTACACTTTTATAAACAGGGATAAATTTAAGAATCAAGATTTCTTTTAAATTATGAGTGTATGCTAATGTGATTAGATCAAATGCAACCTACTTATATATGATATCTAGATTTAGTATACAGTAATACCTGCAATGGCAGTATAGTATATTTAGCGCTTCAGATTTTCAACTTTTATAATAATAAGTCTTACAGCATAAACCGTAATAACCATCACAGTCTATGACAAAAAAAAAAAAAAAAAAAAAAAAAGAACTGAAATGAAATTAAACTTGAGTTGCCAATCCTCAAATAAAATGCTATGTTGTTTCCTGTAGCACCAGTGTGTGTGGAACTAACTACTCTGCCATCCTGTATCTACCATGTCTGATCAAAATGGTTTTGTAAACCAACAAGTTGAAGAATGAGACACTTGTGCAGCATTTGGGAATCTTTATTGAGGAAATGTTTCACCAGCCAGTGGCTTCTTCAGTCCAATACAGAGAATGGTGGAAGATGAGGAGTTTGAGGTAATTAAGTCCCTTTGTGCATATGCAAAGAGGGACTGATTACCTCAAACTCCTCATCTTCCATCAATCTTCTCTGTATTGAACTGAAGAAACCACTGGCTGGCAAAAATGTTTCCTCAATAAAGATTCCCAAATGTGGCACAAGTGTCTCATTCTTCATCTACCATGTTGCACTGTATCTCCAGCACTTCAAGAAGAGTCCATGGAGTACTGTAGTCTACATCAGGGATTTAAAAGCTCCAGGATTACAACCCTACAAGAAATCAAGCAACTGTGTCTAATTTGTTTCCACACATTTTTTTGAATACAGTATTATATTATAAATCTTGTATTATTTGCACTGCGAGATGAATGAAATTTAAAATTTTTAGTGGTTTAAAAACTTTGACAACCCTTATTCTAAACAATAGCCAATTTCCTTTATTTTGTTTTTACATTGGCTTAGTCTATTAAAAACAATGATAACAAAAGAAGTTCAGAATTAATTTAGTTTTTAAAGTACTTGGTCATTATTCCTAACTGAAGCTGGTACTCAAAGTAGGATGGCAGGCATTACCGATAAACATGGCAGAAAAACACACAATGTAGAAGAAAAAAACTTTGTTATAGATGATGTTTCACCTGGGGTAAAGCAAAACATAGTCTATAACAAAGGTTTACTTTGCATCAAGCGTTTCTATGTCAGGCTAGAACTGTAGCGCGTTCTGTTGTTGTTGTGCACACCATGAAAACATTTACATGTCCAGATTAAAATTTGTATTTGCAGAAATAAACTCAGATTAAACTGCAATCATAAGCGTAAAACTCTAATGAACTTCAACAATTACAGAAGCCCATACCATAGACTTACCATTATTATTATAATTTTTAAGAACACTTTGCTTACAACCTTCTGTATTTTATGATGTATGAAGATGCCTGTTCAAGGGCCAATTATCAATGAAGACACAGCAAATATCAGGAAGATTATGCCACCGATGATTGTAACTGAAAATGAAAATTGTAATTAATGTTAGGCATTACTCAACTGTAACAGAAAAATACATAGCACAGGCAGGATTTTGATGTTCAGGGAAATTTTTATATATATATATATTTTTTTTTTTTTTTTTTTTTAACGTACGAGCCATATCCCACTGAGGCGGGGTGGCCCAAAAGAAAAAACTGAAGTTTCTCCTTTTAAATTTAGTAATATATACAGGAGAAGGGGTTACTAGCCCCTTGCTCCCATATATATATATTTATATATATATATTTCTTTTTTTTTCAACAAGTTTGCCGTCTTCCACCGAGGCAGGGTGACCCAAAAAAGAAAGAAAATCCCCAAAAAGAAAATACTTTCATCATCATTCAACACTTTCACCACACTCACACATTATCACTGCTTTTGCAGAGGTGCTCAAAATACAACAGTTTAGAAGCATATACGTATAAAGATACACAACATATCCCTCCAAACTGCCAATATCCCAAACCCCTCCTTTAAAGTGCAGGCATTGTACTTCCCATTTCCAGGACTGAAGTCCGACTATAAGAAAATAACCGGTTTCCCTGAATCCCTTCACTAAATATTACCCTGCTCACACTCCAACAGATCGTCAGGTCCCAAGTATCATTCGTCTCCATTCACTCCTATCTAACACACTCATGCACGCTTGCTGGAAGTCCAAGCCCCTCACCCACAAAACCTCCTTTACCCTCTCTTTCCAACCCTTTTGAGGACGACCCCTACCCCTCCTTCCTTCCCCTATAGATTTATATGCTTTCCATGTCATTCTACTTTGATCCATTCTCTCTAAATGACCAAACCACCTCAACAACCCCTCTTCTGCCCTCTGACTAATGCTTTTATTAACTCCACACCTTCTCCTAATTTCCACACTCCGAATTTTCTGCATAATATTTACACCACACATTGCCCTGGTTTTTACACCACACATTGCTGGTTTCTTTTTCTGTCTCATAAACACGCTAGATAACAGGGATATCTTGCTACTCCTACTTACACTTTGGTCACACTTCACAGACATGCACATGCATATATATATACATACATCTAGGTTTTCCCCTTTTTCTAAATAGCTCTTGTTCTTCTTTATTTCTTCTATTGTCCATGGGGAAGTGGAAAAGAATCTTTCCTCCGTAAGCCATGCGTGTCGTATGAGGCGACTAAAATGCCGGGAGCAATGGGCTAGTAACCCCTTCTCCTGTAGACATTTACTAAAAAAGAGAAGAAAAACTTTATAAAACTGGGATGCTTAAATGTGCGTGGATGTAGTGCGGATGACAAGAAACAGATGATTGCTGATGTTATGAACGAAAAGAAGTTGGATGTCCTGGCCCTAAGCAAAACAAAGCTGAAGGGGGTAGGGGAGTTTCAGTGCGGGGAAATAAATGGGATTAAATCTGGAGTATCTGAGAGAGTTAGAGCAAAGGAAGGGGTAGCAGTAATGTTAAATGATCAGTTATGGAAGGAGAAAAGAGAATATGAATGTGTAAATTCAAGAATTATGTGGATTAAAGTAAAGGTTGGATGCGAAAAGTGGGTCATAATAAGCGTGTATGCACCTGGAGAAGAGAGGAATGTAGAGGAGAGAGAGAGATTTTGGGAGATGTTAAGTGAATGTATAGGAGCCTTTGAACCAAGTGAGAGAGTAATTGTGGTAGGGGACCTGAATGCTAAAGTAGGAGAAACTTTTAGAGAGGGTGTGGTAGGTAAGTTTGGGGTGCCAGGTGTAAATGATAATGGGAGCCCTTTGATTGAACTTTGTATAGAAAGGGGTTTAGTTATAGGTAATACATATTTTAAGAAAAAGAGGATAAATAAGTATACAAGATATGATGTAGGGCGAAATGACAGTAGTTTGTTGAATTATGTATTGGTAGATAAAAGACTGTTGAGTAGACTTCAGGATGTACATGTTTATAGAGGGGCCACAGATATATCAGATCACTTTCTAGTTGTAGCTACACTGAGAGTAAAAGGTAGATGGGATACAAGGAGAATAGAAGCATCAGGGAAGAGAGAGGTGAAGGTTTATAAACTAAAAGAGGAGGCAGTTAGGGTAAGATATAAACAGCTATTGGAGGATAGATGGGCTAATGATAGCATAGGCAATGGGATCGAAGAGGTATGGGGTAGGTTTAAAAATGTAGTGTTAGAGTGTTCAGCAGAAGTTTGTGGTTACAGGAAAGTGGGTGCGGGAGGGAAGAGGAGCGATTGGTGGAATGATGATGTAAAGAGAGTAGTAAGGGAGAAAAAATTAGTATATGAGAAGTTTTTACAAAGTAGAAGTGATGCAAGGAGGGAAGAGTATATGGAGAAAAAGAGAGAGGTTAAGAGAGTGGTGAAGCAATGTAAAAAGAGAGCAAATGAGAGAGTGGGTGAGATGTTACCAACAAATTTTGTTGAAAATAAGAAAAAGTTTTGGAGTGAGATTAACAAGTTAAGAAAGCCTAGAGAACAAATGGATTTGTCAGTTAAAAATAGGAGAGGAGAGTTATTAAATGGAGAGTTAGAGGTATTGGGAAGATGGAGGGAATATTTTGAGGAATTGTTAAATGTCGATGAAGATAGGGAAGCTGTGATTTCGTGTATAGGACAAGGAGGAATAACATCTTGTAGGAGTGAGGAAGAGCCAGTTGTGAGCGTGGGGGAAGTTCGTGAGGCAGTAGGTAAAATGAAAGGGGGTAAGGCAGCCGGGATTGATGGGATAAAGATAGAAATGTTAAAAGCAGGTGGGGATATAGTTTTGGAGTGGTTGGTGCAATTATTTAATAAATGTATGGAAGAGGGTAAGGTACCTAGGGATTGGCAGAGAGCATGCATAGTTCCTTTGTATAAAGGCAAAGGGGATAAAAGAGAGTGCAAAAATTATAGGGGGATAAGTCTGCTGAGTATACCTGGTAAAGTGTATGGTAGAGTTATTATTGAAAGAATTAAGAGTAAGACGGAGAATAGGATAGCAGATGAACAAGGAGGCTTTAGGAAAGGTAGGGGGTGTGTGGACCAGGTGTTTACAGTGAAACATATAAGTGAACAGTATTTAGATAAGGCTAAAGAGGTCTTTGTGGCATTTATGGATTTGGAAAAGGCGTATGACAGGGTGGATAGGGGAGCAATGTGGCAGATGTTGCAAGTGTATGGTGTAGGAGGTAGGTTACTGAAAGCAGTGAAGAGTTTTTACGAGGATAGTGAGGCTCAAGTTAGAGTATGTAGGAAAGAGGGAAATTATTTCCCAGTAAAAGTAGGCCTTAGACAAGGATGTGTGATGTCACCGTGGTTGTTTAATATATTTATAGATGGGGTTGTAAGAGAAGTAAATGCGAGGGTCTTGGCAAGAGGCGTGGAGTTAAAAGATAAAGAATCACACACAAAGTGGGAGTTATCACAGCTGCTCTTTGCTGATGACACTGTGCTCTTGGAAGATTCTGAAGAGAAGTTGCAGAGATTGGTGGATGAATTTGGAAGGGTGTGCAAAAGAAGAAAATTAAAGGTGAATACAGGAAAGAGTAAGGTTATGAGGATAACAAAAAGATTAGGTGATGAAAGATTGAATATCAGATTGGAGGGAGAGAGTATGGAGGAGGTGAATGTATTCAGATATTTGGGAGTGGACGTGTCAGCGGATGGGTCTATGAAAGATGAGGTGAATCATAGAATTGATGAGGGGAAAAGAGTGAGTGGTGCACTTAGGAGTCTGTGGAGACAAAGAACTTTGTCCTTGGAGGCAAAGAGGGGAATGTATGAGAGTATAGTTTTACCAACGCTCTTATATGGGTGTGAAGCATGGGTGATGAATGTTGCAGCGAGGAGAAGGCTGGAGGCAGTGGAGATGTCATGTCTGAGGGCAATGTGTGGTGTGAATATAATGAAGAGAATTCGTAGTTTGGAAGTTAGGAGGAGGTGCGGGATTACCAAAACTGTTGTCCACAGGGCTGAGGAAGGGTTGTTGAGGTGGTTCGGACATGTAGAGAGAATGGAGCGAAACAGAATGACTTCAAGAGTGTATCAGTCTGTAGTGGAAGGAAGGCGGGGTAGGGGTCGGCCTAGGAAAGGTTGGAGAGAGGGGGTAAAGGAGGTTTTGTGTGCGAGGGGCTTGGACTTCCAGCAGACATGCGTGAGCGTGTTTGACAGGAGTGAATGGAGACAAATGGTTTTTAATACTTGACGTGCTGTTGGAGTGTGAGCAAAGTAACATTTATGAAGGGGTTCAGGGAAACCGGCAGGCCGGACTTGAGTCCTGGAGATGGGAAGTACAGTGCCTGCACTCTGAAGGAGGGGTGTTAATGTTGCAGTTTAAAAACTGTAGTGTAAAGCACCCTTCTGGCAAGACAGTGATGGAGTGAATGATGGTGAAAGTTTTTCTTTTTCGGGCCACCCTGCCTTGGTGGGAATCGGCCAGTGTGATAATAATAAAAAAAATAAAAAACATTGCCCTTAGACAGGACATCTCCACTGCCTCCACCCGTCTCCTCGCTGCTGCATTTACCACCCAAGCTTCACATCCATATAAGAGTGTTGGTACTACTATACTTTCATACATTCCCTTCTTTGCCTCCATAGATAACGTTTTTTGACTCCACATATACCTCAACGCACCACTCACCTTTTTTCCCTCATCAATTCTATGATTAACCTCATCCTTCATAAATCCATCTGCCAACATGTCAACTCCCAAGCATCTGAAAACATTCACTTCTTCCATACTCCTCCTCCCCAAATTGATATCCTATTTTTCTTTATCTAAATCATTTGATACTCTCATCACCTTACTCTTTTCTATGTTCACTTTCAACTTTCTACCTTTACACACATTCTCAAACTCATCCACTAACCTTTGCAATTTTTCTTTAGAATCTCCCATAAGCACAGTATCATCAGCAAAAAGTAACTGTGTCAATTCCCATTTTGAATTTGATTCCCCATAATTTAATCCCACCCCTCTCCCAAACACCCTAGCATTTACTTCTTTTACAACCCCATCTATAAATATATTAAACAACCATGGTGACATTACACATCCCTGTCTAAGACCTACTTTTACCGGGAAGTATTCTCCCTCTCTTCTACACACCCTAACCTGAGCCTCACTATCCTCATAAAAGCTCTTTACAGCATTTAGTAACTTACCACCTATTCCATATACTTGCAACATCTGCCACATTGCTCCACAAATCCACTCTATCATATGCCTTTTCTAAATCCATAAATGCAATAAAAACTTCCCTACCTTTATCTAAATACTGTTCACATATATGCTTCAATGTAAACACTTGATCTACACATCCCCTACCCACTCTGAAGCCTCCCTGCTCATCCGCAATCCTACATTCTGTCTTACCTCTAATTCTTTCAATTATAACCCTACCATATACTTTTCCTGGTATACTCAGTAAACTTATTCCTCTATAATTTTTACAATCTCTTTTGTCCCCTTTCCCTTTATATAAAGGGACTATACATGCTCTCCGCCAATCCCTAGGTACCTTCCCCTCTTTCATACATTTATTAAACAAAAGTACCAACCACTCCAACACTATGTCCCCCCCTGCTTTTAACATTTCTGTCATGATCCCATCAGTTCCAGCTGCTTTACCCCCTTTCATTCTACGTAATGCCTCACGTACCTCCACCATGCTTACATTCTGCTTTTCTTCACTCCTAAAAGATTGCATACCTCCCTGGCCAGTGCATGAAATTACCACCTCCCTTTCTTCCTCAACATTTAAAAGTTCCTCAAAATATTCTCGCCATCTACCTAATACCTCCCTCTCCCCATTTACTAACTCCCCTACTCTGTTTTTAACGGACAAATCCATACTTTCCCTAGGCTTTCTTAACTTGTTTAACTCACTCCAAAATTTTTTCTTATTTTCATTAAAATTTCTTGACAGTGCCTCTCCCACTCTTTGATCTGCTCTCCTTTTGCACTCTCTCACCACTCTCTTCACCTTTCTTTTACTCTCCATATACACTGCTCTTCTTATAACACTTCTGCTTTGTAAAAACCTCTCGTAAGCTACCTTTTTCTCTTTTATCACACCCTTTACTTCATCATTCCACCAATTTCATGCACTGGCCAGGGAGGTATACCATCTTTTAGGAGTGAATAAGAGCAGAATGTAAGTGTGGTGGAGGTACGTGAGGCATTACGTAGAATGAAAGGGGGTAAAGCAGCTGGAACTGATGGGATCATGACAGAAATGTTAAAAGCAGGCGGGGATATAGTGTTGGAGTGGTTGGTACTTTTGTTTAATAAATGTATGAAAGAGGGGAAGGTACCTAGGGATTGGCGGAGAGCATGTATAGTCCCTTTATATAAAGGGAAAGGGGACAAAAGAGATTGTAAAAATTATAGAGGAATAAGTTTACTGAGTATACCAGGAAAAGTATACGGTAGAGTTATAATTGAAAGAATTAGAGGTAAGACAGAATGTAGAATTGCGGATGAGCAAGGAGGCTTCAGAGTGGGTAGGGGATGTGTAGATCAAGTGTTTACATTGAAGCATATATGTGAACAGTATTTAGATAAAGGTAGGGAAGTTTTTATTGCATTTATGGATTTAGAAAAGGCATATGATAGAGTGGATAGAGGAGCAATGTGGCAGATGTTGCAAGTTTATGGAATAGGTGGTAAGTTACTAAATGCTGTAAAGAGCTTTTATGAGGATAGTGAGGCTCAGGTTAGGGTGTGTAGAAGAGAGGGAGAATACTTCCCGGTAAAAGTAGGTCTTAGACAGGGATGTGTAATGTCACCATGGTTGTTTAATATATTTATAGATGGGGTTGTAAAAGAAGTAAATGCTAGGGTGTTCGGGAGAGGGGTGGGATTAAATTATGGGGAATCAAATTCAAAATGGGAATTGACACAGTTACATTTTGCTGATGATACTGTGCTTATGGGAGATTCTAAAGAAAAATTGCAAAGGTTAGTGGATGAGTTTGAGAATGTGTGTAAAGGTAGAAAGTTGAAAGTGAACATAGAAAAGAGTAAGGTGATGAGGGTATCAAATGATTTAGATAAAGAAAAATTGGATATCAAATTGGGGAGGAGGAGTATGGAAGAAGTGAATGTTTTCAGATGCTTGGGAGTTGACGTGTCGGCGGATGGATTTATGAAGGTTCGGAGTGTGGAAATTAGGAGAAGGTATGGAGTTAATAAAAGCACTAGTCAGAGGGCAGAAGAGGGGTTGTTGAGGTGGTTTGGTCATTTAGAGAGAATGGATCAAAGTAGAATGACATGGAAAGCATATAAATTTATAGGGGAAGGAAAGAGGGGTAGGGGTCGTCCTCGAAAGGGTTGGAAAGAGGGGGTAAAGGAGGTTTTGTGGGCGAGGGGCTTGGACTTCCAGGAAGCGTGCATGAGCGTGTTAGATAGGAGTGAATGGAGACGAATGATACTTGGGACCTGACGATCTGTTGGAGTGTGAGCAGGGTAATATTTAGTGAAGGGATTCAGGGAAACCGGTTATTTTCTTATAGTCGGACTTGAGTCCTGGAAATGGGAAGTACAATGCCTGCACTTTAAAGGAGGGGTTTGGGATATTGGCAGTTTGGAGGGATATGTTGTGTATCTTTATACGTATATGCTTCTAAACTGTTGTATTCTGAGCACCTCTGCAAAGGCAGTGATAATGTGTGAGTGTGGTGAAAGTGTTGAATGATGATGAAAGTATTTTCTTTTTGGGGATTTTCTTTCTTTTTTGGGTCACCCTGCCTCGGTGGGAGACGACCAACTTGTTGAAAAAAAAAAAAAAAAAAAAAAAAAAAAAAAAAATATATATATATATATATATATATATATATATATATATATATATATATATATATATATATATATATATATATATATATATATATATATATATATATATATATATATATATATATATATATATATATATATATATATATATATATATATATATATATATATATATATATATATATATATATATATATATATATATATATATATATATATATATATATATATATATATGTATATTATATATATATATATATATATATATCTATATATATTATATATATATATATATTATATATATATATATATATAGGTTGGTAGACAGCAACCACCCAGGGAAGTACTACCGTCCTGCCAGATGACTGTGAAACAAAAACCTGTAACTGTTTTGCATGATGGTAGGATTGCTGGTTTTCTTTTTCTGTCTCATAAACACGCTAGATAACAGGGATATCTTGCTACTCCTACTTACACTTTGGTCACACTTCACAGACACGCACATGCATATATATATATATACATACATCTAGGTTTTCTCCTTATTCTAAATAGCTCTTGTTCTTTTTTATTTCTTCTATTGTCCATGGGGAAGTGGAAAAGAATCTTTCCTCCGTAAGCCATGCGTGTCGTATGAGGCGACTAAAATGCCGGGAGCAATGGGCTAGTAACCCCTTCTCCTGTATACATTTACTAAAAAAGAGAAGAAGAAAAACTTTATAAAACTGGGTTGTTTAAATGTGCGTGGATGTAGTGCGGATGACAAGAAACAGATGATTGCTGATGTTATGAATGAAAAGAAGTTGGATGTCCTGGCTCTAAGCGAAACAAAGCTGAAGGGGGTAGGAGAGTTTCAGTGGGGGGAAATAAATGGGATTAAATCTGGAGTATCTGAGAGAGTTAGAGCAAAGGAAGGGGTAGCAGTAATGTTAAATGATCAGTTATGGAAGGAGAAAAGAGAATATGAATGTGTAAATTCGAGAATTATGTGGATTAAAGTAAAGGTTGGATGCGAGAAGTGGGTCATAATAAGCGTGTATGCACCTGGAGAAGAGAGGAATGCAGAGGAGAGAGAGAGATTTTGGGAGATGTTAAGTGAATGTATAGGAGCCTTTGAACCAAGTGAGAGAGTAATTGTGGTAGGGGACCTGAATGCTAAAGTAGGAGAAACTTTTAGAGAGGGTGTGGTAGGTAAGTTTGGGGTGCCAGGTGTAAATGATAATGGGAGCCCTTTGATTGAAGTTTGTATAGAAAGGGGTTTAGTTATAGGTAATACATATTTTAAGAAAAAGAGGATAAATAAGTATACACGATATGATGTAGGGCGAAATGACAGTAGTTTGTTGGATTATGTATTAGTAGATAAAAGACTGTTGAGTAGACTTCAGGATGTACATGTTTATCGAGGGGCCACAGATATATCAGATCACTTTCTAGTTGTAGCTACACTGAGAGTAAAAGGTAGATGGGATACAAGGAGAATAGAAGCATCAGGGAAGAGAGAGGTGAAGGTTTATAAACTAAAAGAGGAGGCAGTTAGGGTAAGATATAAACAGCTATTGGAGGATAGATGGGCTAATGAGAGCATAGGCAATGGGGTCGAAGAGGAATGGGGTAGGTTTAAAAATGTAGTGTTAGAGTGTTCAGCAGAAGTTTGTGGTTACAGGAAAGTGGGTGCAGGAGGGAAGAGGAGCGATTGGTGGAATGATGATGTAAAGAGAGTAGTAAGGGAGAAAAAGTTAGCATATGAGAAGTTTTTACAAAGTAGAAGTGATGCAAGGAGGGAAGAGTATATGGAGAAAAAGAGAGAGGTTAAGAGAGTGGTGAAGCAATGTAAAAAGAGAGCAAATGAGAGAGTGGGTGAGCTGTTATCAACAAATTTTGTTGAAAATAAGAAAAAGTTTTGGAGTGAGATTAACAAGTTAAGGAAGCCTAGAGAACAAATGGATTTGTCAGTTAAAAATAGGAGAGGAGAGTTATTAAATGGAGAGTTAGAGGTATTGGGAAGATGGAGGGAATATTTTGAGGAATTGTTAAATGTTGATGAAGATAGGGAAGCTGTGATTTCGTGTATAGGGCAAGGAGGAATAACATCTTGTAGGAGTGAGGAAGAGCCAGTTGTGAGTGTGGGGGAAGTTCGTGAGGCAGTAGGTAAAATGAAAGGGGGTAAGGCAGCCGGGATTGATGGGATAAAGATAGAAATGTTAAAAGCAGGTGGGGATATAGTTTTGGAGTGGTTGGTGCAATTATTTAATAAATGTATGGAAGAGGGTAAGGTACCTAGGGATTGGCAGAGAGCATGCATAGTTCCTTTGTATAAAGGCAAAGGGGATAAAAGAGAGTGCAAAAATTATAGGGGGATAAGTCTGTTGAGTGTACCTGGTAAAGTGTATGGTAGAGTTATAATTGAAAGAATTAAGAGTAAGACGGAGAATAGGATAGCAGATGAACAAGGAGGCTTTAGGAAAGGTAGGGGGTGTGTGGACCAGGTGTTTACAGTGAAACATATAAGTGAACAGTATTTAGATAAGGCTAAAGAGGTCTTTGTGGCATTTATGGATTTGGAAAAGGCGTATGACAGGGTGGATAGGGGGGCAATGTGGCAGATGTTGCAAGTGTATGGTGTAGGAGGTAGGTTACTGAAAGCAGTGAAGAGTTTTTACGAGGATAGTGAGGCTCAAGTTAGAGTATGTAGAAAAGAGGGAAATTTTTTCCCAGTAAAAGTAGGCCTTAGACAAGGATGTGTGATGTCACCGTGGTTGTTTAATATATTTATAGATGGGGTTGTAAGAGAAGTAAATGCGAGGGTCTTGGCAAGAGGCGTGGAGTTAAAAGATAAAGAATCACACACAGGGTGGGAGTTGTCACAGCTGCTCTTTGCTGATGACACTGTGCTCTTGGGAGATTCTGAAGAGAAGCTGCAGAGATTGGTGGATGAATTTGGTAGGGTGTGCAAAAGAAGAAAATTAAAGGTGAATACAGGAAAGAGTAAGGTTATGAGGATAACAAAAAGATTAGGTGATGAAAGATTGAATATCAGATTGGAGGGAGAGAGTATGGAGGAGGTGAACGTATTCAGATATTTGGGAGTGGACGTGTCAGCGGATGGGTCTATGAAAGATGAGGTGAATCATAGAATTGATGAGGGAAAAAGAGTGAGTGGTGCACTTAGGAGTCTGTGGAGACAAAGAACTTTGTCCTTGGAGGCAAAGAGGGGAATGTATGAGAGTATAGTTTTACCAACGCTCTTATATGGGTGTGAAGCGTGGGTGATGAATGTTGCAGCGAGGAGAAGGCTGGAGGCAGTGGAGATGTCATGTCTGAGGGCAATGTGTGGTGTGAATATAATGCAGAGAATTCGTAGTTTGGAAGTTAGGAGGAGGTGCGGGATTACCAAAACTGTTGTCCAGAGGGCTGAGGAAGGGTTGTTGAGGTGGTTCGGACATGTAGAGAGAATGGAGCGAAACAGAATGACTTCAAGAGTGTATCAGTCTGTAGTGGAAGGAAGGCGGGGTAGGGGTCGGCCTAGGAAGGGTTGGAGGGAGGGGGTAAAGGAGGTTTTGTGTGCGAGGGGCTTGGACTTCCAGCAGGCATGCGTGAGCGTGTTTGATAGGAGTGAATGGAGACAAATGGTTTTTAATACTTGACGTGCTGTTGGAGTGTGAGCAAAGTAACATTTATGAAGGGATTCAGGGAAACCGGCAGGCCGGACTTGAGTCCTGGAGATGGGAAGTACAGTGCCTGCACTCTGAAGGAGGGGTGTTAATGTTGCAGTTTAAAAACTGTAGTGTAAAGCACCCTTCTGGCAAGACAGTGATGGAGTGAATGATGGTGAAAGTTTTTCTTTTTCGGGCCACCCTGCCTTGGTGGGAATCGCCCAGTGTGATAATAAATAAATAAATAATAAAAAATATATACATATACATATATATATACATATTCATATATATACATATATATATATACATATACATATATATATACATATATATATACATATATATATATATATTTTTTTTTCAACAAGTCGGCCGTCTCCCACCGAGGCAGGGTGACCCAAAAAAGAAAGAAAATCCCCAAAAAGAAAATACTTTCATCATCATTCAACACTTTCACCACACTCGCACATTATCACTGTTTTTGCAGAGGTGCTCAGAATACAACAGTCTAGAAGCATACACATATAAAGATACACAACATATCCCTCCAAACTGCCAATATCCCAAACCCCTCCTTTAAAGTGCAGGCATTGTACTTCCCATTTCCAGGACTCAAGTCCGACTATATGAAAATAACCGGTTTCCCTGAATCCCTTCACTAAATATTACCCTGCTCACACTCCAACAGATCGTCAGGTCCCAAGTACCATTCGTCTCCATTCACTCCTATCTAACACGCTCACGCACGCTTGCTGGAAGTCCAAGCCCCTCGCCCACAAAACCTCCTTTACCCCCTCTCTCCAACCCTTTCGAGGACGACCCCTATATCAGTCTATAGGCAGATGGGATCATTTTTCATTGTTTTGATCACCCTGGAATTGCATCCCATTTTTCAATAAAAAATATATACTGTATTTAATGGTAAAAAATAATTCTGAGTTTACAAAGCTTGGAAGTCGTGACTTATATATATATATATTTTTTTTTTTTCAACAAGTCGGTCATCTCGCACCAAGGCAGGGTGACCCAAAAATAAAGAAAATCCCCAAAAAGAAAATACTTTCAGTATCATTCAACACTTTCATTTCCAGTATTCAAGTCCGGCTATATAAAAATAACCAGTTTCCCCGAATACCTTCACTAAATATTACCCTGCTCACACTCCAACAGCTCGTCATGTCCCAAAAACCATTCTTCTCCAATCACTCCTATCCAACACAATCATGCATGCTTGCTGGAAGTCCAAGCCCCCTCGCCCACAAAACCTCCTTTGCACCTTCCCTCCAACCTATTTGAGGCCAACCCCTACCCCGCCTTCCTTCCCCTACAGATTTATACGCTCTTCAAGTCATTCTACTTTGATCCATTATCTCTAAATGACCAAACCACCTCAACAACCCCTCTTCAGCCCTTTGACTAATACTTTTATTAACTCCACACCTTCTCCTAATTTCCACACTCCGAATTCTCTGCATAATATTTACACCACACATTGCCCTTAGAGAGGACATCTCCACTGCCTCCAGCTGCCTCCTCGCTGTAGCATTTACAACCCAAGCTTTAAACCTATATAAAAGTGTTGCTACCACTATACTTTCATACATTCCCTTCTTTTCCTCCATAGATAACATTTTTGTCTCCACAAATACCTCAACTCACCACTCAGCTTTTTTCTCCATCAATTCTATGGTTTACCTAATCCTTCATAAACCCAACTGCCGACACGTCTACTCCTAAATATCTGAACACATTCACTTCTTCCATACTCCCTCACCCCAATGTGATATCCAATAGTTCTTTACCCAACTTGTCTGATACCCTCATCACCTTACTCTTATCTATGTTCACTTTCAACTTTCTTCTCTTACACACCCTCCCAAACTTGTCCACTAACCTTTGCAACTTCTCTTTAGAATCTCCCAAAAGCACAGTATCATCAGTATTTGATTCCTTATAATTTAATCCCACCCTTCTCCCGAACACCCTAGCATTTGCTTCTTTTACAACCCCATCTAAAAATATATTAAACAACCATGGTGACATTACACATCCTTGTCTAAGACCTACTTTTACTGGAATGTAATCTCCCTCTCTCCTACACACCCCTAATCTGAGCCTCATTTAGTAGCTTACTACCTATTCCATACACTTGCAACATCTGCCACATTGCTCCCCTATCCACCCTATCATATGCCTTTTCTAAATCCATAAATGCAATGAAAGCTTCCCTACCTTTATCTAAATACTGTACACTTATAGCTTCAATGTGAACACTTGGTCTACACATCCTTTACCCATTCTAAAGCCTCCTTGTTCATCTGCAATCCTGCTCTGTGTCTTACCTCTAATTCTTTCAATAATAACCCTACCATTCACTTTACCTGGTATATTCATTATGCTTATTCCCTTATAATTTAAAAAAAAAAATTTTGTCCCCTTCCCTTTATATAAAGGAACTATATAAAATATATAATAAACAACTACAGCAGCTTACAGTCCTATTTCTGTAAACATATGTGGCAAAATTTAACCATAACAGATGGCTCCACATCACAAGTGTAATATACAGATGTTTAAGGCTTGGAGATAAAAGGTAAATCACCCGATATGTTTTAATTTTTAAAGAGATTTCAGTGATCTTCAAATACTGTAGTTTGCTTTATTTAAAAAGCTGTGAAATAATATTCCATCTCACTGAAGCAATGTTCAACAGGGAATGATTGTACAAAAGTCAGCTTATTTGTTTTAAAAACTATTAAATTAAAGAGGTTTTTTCATAAGGACCCAGAAAATGATATTCTATTATTAGCATTATCTTCAATTATTCATTTAAATGGTCTGCCATCTCACCTGTTCTGACAGATATTTTGGAAGCAATCATACGTCCACCAACTACAGCAAGTCCCGTGCACAGAAAGTGACCCAGCAACCCACCAGTAATTACACCATATACATCCTGAAAAAATATACAGGAAACTTAATTTACCTTTCTCTCCTATTTTCCTATAAATTAAATTAATAAGTAAGTTTTATCCTGTAAATTTTTCCTCTACTCAACCCCAGCGTACATATACAAGGACTTAGAACCTTGTGTTTACCTTTCATCTCAACCTGTTGTAAAAAGACTTTTCATAAATGTTAATGCTTCCACAGTCTTCCAAAGGAATCAAGAATAAGAGAGGACTGCAGCAGACATACTGGAACATGCCAGTCCTATCTCTTGACACATCCTGCACTTATATTTTAATAACTTCCCCAAATATAATACTGACCTCACTTTTAACTCATTCCAGCTCAACTTTCAATAAATCAATTCCTAAAAATCTACTAACACAAGTGTTCACTTTCAAAAATTCAAGGAGTTTAGAATTATAAAAATTACTCTCTTACAATACTTTACAGGTCAAGAGGTTGAGAATCTATACTGCACATTCTGCTCACAAGATCTCTTTTATAAACTAACAAGCAACTCCAATAACTCACAACACACAAATTAATTTCCATCAACAATTAAATGAGTCTTGCCAGTCTAATGTATGGTATATCCCACTCGAATCAATTTCAGTATGATACATTTTATTTTTTCTTCTCTCAACAATCTGTTTACCTACCAAACCTCAAGCTTTATTACCAAATTCTCTGATCTCAGGAAATGCAATAATAATATTAACGTTTCCAATATTCATATACCAAGCCATATTTTAGACTATTAAATGTCAACTTGTTTTTTCCATATTGTCAATTATGGCCAGTTTGTTGAAAGAAGAATATTTACATCTTTTACTAATTCCACTTTTGGGAGTAGAGGATATGTGAAATTCTTAGTGAAACAGTATCTGGTCAAATGCCTGGCAAGTTGCAGACAGAACCCTCCAAGGAAGCACTGTTATTTCGACTTTTTTTTTTCCTTTTTACATACAGGTAGTTCTTATTTTCTGTAATATTTCCTTCTCAATATGTATACAAGGACTGCTCTGAGACTGGACCACAGGTAAGAAGCCACAGACTCATTAAGGGTTTCTATCAAAGAGGCCCAGTCCAGTTGAACCAGATATACTCAGAGTTATTATTTTCTCCATTTTAGAGGATCTGTAGTTGCAGGACGAAGCAGAGTTGCCTAAATTGAGAAAAAATGGTAACATCCAAAACTGTTTTTACCACTCCTCCTTGAATAAAACCTTAAATCAAAAGGAACAATTCCCTATGAAATCCACTAGATTCATAGAAGGGCAAGGATCACTGAAAAACCATCTATGCCAGGAAATATGCCCCAGGGTTCTTTCTACTTTTCTATTATGCTTTTGAGCATGTTCCAAAGCTCTCAGACTTGGGGTTGAGCAGGTACTTCAAGCCTTGGAGTGTAAGCGATATCTTGTGTTTTGAGCTTAAAAGGAATCTTTGTGTTAAAATGCCCTAGACATAAGTATGGACCAATCATCAGCAAGAAGTCCTATGCTGACCTTGAGAAGACCCAAAGATGACTCCAACCACAAGAAAATGAAGATAAGCATGACTACAACAGAGAATAATGATGAGTGAAAGAGTATAGTACAGGTTTATGTAACAGTGGTACTCAATACTACCAAGATGATGAATTAGACATGGGCAAACATCTGGATATCTTTACTAGTAGACATTTCACCAACCAATGGCTTTATCAATGCATGGGCATATGAAGACAGTAGAAATATATACAGAAGACAGAGCAGACAGTGGAAGATGAGGAAATCAGTCCCTCAGCCTAAGACCAGGTGATGAGCACCATAGTCTTGAAGAATCTGAAGTACAGACAGGAAGATTGGTCCTTATATACTAGAGTCAGAGAATATGCAGCAGATGAAGGCATTGTCACTGGTAACCAGGATGACCACTGGGAAGTGTCAGAGGTCCACTTCTTTTCAACACCTTCCTTTCATGCAAAACAGGAATTACCAACAAACCTCTGGCTGTTTTCAAGAAGGAACTTAAAATTCCTCAAATCATTTCCTGACCAGCCTGGCTGTGGTTAGTATAAAAGAATGCATATAGCCAGCAGTAACAGCCTGGATGATCAGGCAGTGACTCCCCAAGACATCATTCAAATATCTTTCAGGACTGAAGAAGCCTACTGTGTGGAATGTCCTTTGTACCCTCGATGAGTTCTGAGAGTTTTTCTACTACCAGTCCTGACAATTTCCTCTACTAAAATGTCTAGTTTTGTGAAATATTTAAAAAAAAAAAAAAGAAATTGGCAATAAGATTCCACTTATGTATTTCCATCAAATAATGTAAGGCGAGTGTAATCTAAGCAATCAATTGAAATGTTTTATTTTTTTGTACACAAACACACTCTAACATTAAGTGCTATTCCAGCAGGTAGGTACCTCCTGAATGAGCTTGTGCTTTGGTAGTTTATTCTCTTCTTAAAGAGCCTCTAATTTACTACAGGCTAGAGGATAGTGACTGAAGTAGGTCACATACAGTTAACAATGTCTTTAGTTCGTCTCTTCTCCAAAATACAATCATGGATAACCAGTTGACATATGTGAATTATGTTTGTGTGCGAGTGTATGTGCATAACCCTCACAAACATGAGGCAAAGTATTAATTCTGCTGTTTTTTAGCACGCGACAAATATTTTAAGTGTATCGGATGATATCCGTCACAATTTTACCGATCCCAGTCCCATTAAAAATAGCTAATACTCAACAATACCTATAGTTTGGCATAGTCCTGCTACTGTATTACAACAAAGTTATGGTATTTAGCAAAATTTTTTATTATTTTAACTTAAAAATAATTCAGTCTTTAAACAATAGAGACTGAGCTTACTTCTCTTGCTGCCATGACCACAGTGGCAATCTGGGATCGATCTCCCCATTCTGCCAAAAATGTCATGGTGAAGGCTTGGAAAAAGACTCGAGATATTACAAAGAGTAACTGCCGCCTGCGTCCTTGCCGAGTCCCTGCTACACCTTCTTCAACCGAGCGCACACTTCGACGGGAACCCGTTAGGCTTTCATCCAAGTCCCTTTGAAACTAAAGAGAAGTAAGGCACATATAAAAACAAAAAATATTGATACAGTAGATGCTCTCTTAACCAACCTTCTTTCATCATAATTGTTGTAAGCTATCCCATTTACCAATCCAGATATGTAAAATGATCACATGCAACCTCGGGATGGTCATCCCTTTGCATGCCAGGCAAATGAGATAATGGCTGTTTCCCACCGAGGCAGGATGACCCGAAAAAGATTCCATCATTGTCTTGCAAGTGGCAAGATGATACCACAGTTCAAAAACTGCAACATATCTCCACCCTGCTTTCAGAATAGGAAGCAGTCAGTTTTATATGAATGAATAACGATTATCATTTGAAATGTTTTATCTTGGAGACCAATAAACAGTTTTGTACCCTGCAAACAATTACTTCCAGATGACATTCCCTTCATATTTGGTAGACAATGTTAAAAAAAGATTTCTAGGAGGAACACTAATACATCTACAGGTGGGAAGAAGAAAGTTATGCCCGATTGTTTCAGCAAGAGAGACTGCTGCATGTTTTTGCATGAGACTATTCAAATACTAAGTTTTTCTCTTGCAATTCAAATTAACACAATTATTATATCCAATGCAAAATGCTAAACCCATAAGGATCATACAGTGCCTGTGGAATAGGAAGCAGTCAGACTATCTCATGAAGGGCAGAGTGGCACCAATGCCTGGATAAAGAACCCTCCACCAGAACTGGAAGAGGAAGCCATCATTATCATTTCCTCTTTATCTGGACTGGGAATTAAACTTGGCCTTCTTCCCCTACCTCTGCCCCCCCCCCCCCCATTACTGTGGTTTGGGTAGGTGAGCATCAACTGCATGACAGTACAGTAACAAATATCCAAGTTACATGTATAAAAGCAAAAAATATTTGACATTAATAGCATGGTACACCCTAGCATACAATAAAGAATAAAAAGCCACAATACTGTGACTGAAACAACAGACAAATAACCCGCACGTGGGAGAAAAACTTATGGCGATGTTTTGATCCGATTTGGACCATTAATTAGTCTCACACTGTGTGGTTGAACTGAAACGTCGCCATAAGTTTCTTTCCATGTGCGGGTTATATGTGCATAAAGTACAAAAATAACTAACTTCATAAATTAGGTTAATAGCCTGCTACACATGCATTGAATTAATTCATACACTACATAAACATTTGAAAGACACTGATAAAAGTCAACTCACAGTTATTTCACTATCCCTTGCAGTCTCGCGCTTAAACTGCGGATAAAATATCTATTGTTAAAACTCTTCATGTTAATATAGCACATTTACACTGCAATAAAAACAATAAAAGGTTGTATATTAATTTTATGGTTAGTGCTGAACACACAAGAGCCTACATCACTTGTGCTGGGAGATAATCAAATTTGATTTGGGCGAGGGAAGGGTAGACTTAGTAGGGGAAGGGAAGGGTAGATTCAGTTGGGGAAGGGAAAAGTAGATTCAGTTGGGAAGGGAAGGGCAGAGTCAGTTGGGGAAGGGAAGGATAGATTCAGTTGGGAAGGGTAGATTCAACTGGAGAAGGGAAGGGTAGATTCAATTGGGGAAGGGAAGGGTAAATTCAGTTGGGGAAAGGAAAGGGTAAATTCAGCTGGGGAAGGGAAGGGAAGATTCAGTTGGGGAAGGGAAGGGTAAATTCAGTTGGGGAAGGGAAAGGTAAATTCAGGGGGGAAGGGAAGGGAAGATTCAGTTGGGGAAGGGAAGGGTAAATTCAGCTGGGGAAGGGAAGGGTAGATTCATTTGGGGAAGGAAAGGGTAGATTCAGTTCCTTGGATCAAGAGCCCTTCAGTGGCATAAAGGAACCCTTCCTCTCCTCAAAGTAACAATGGCCATGTTAAAAATTGTACATTATTAATCAGAATAATATCAATCTCTCCAATCATATTTTCATTTTAGTGAACATTCAACCCTAATCAATCAATCAATCATTGTTATTCACAAAACACACACACAATCTGTATGGGTCATTCAGCAAAGCTGCAGCTTTCACAAGAAAAATTATTAGAACTTAACATAGATATAAATATCAAAATAGAAGAATACTGGACTGATGAGACACTGGAGGACATTACAACTCCAGCAGTAGCGACAGGGGAGTCATCTGCAGTGTCTGCCTTTCACTGCAGTGAAACCCCATACACAGCTCACCGCTAACATACTCACGATTCACAGGCAACGAAACCATTAAGAATCATTTTTGTTGCTTGCTGGAGACTAGTGCAAAATTATTATTATTACAGGGCAGCACTAAACCCATAAGGATTATACGTTGCCTCTGGGGGATGGAAGGCATTCAGGCTTAATTCAGGGAATTAGAGTACAGATCCAATTCCCTAGATCAAGAGCCCCTCACTAGCATCAAGGAACCTCCCTAAGGGAACTAGTGCAAAAACTGACGATGTTTTCACTGTTATTCCAGACTTCTTTCATTAAAGTGAAATATCATTAGAAAAAAGTTGATTTGTGTTTGTGCTGATTGATGATTATATTTATAGGTAGGCTTTAAACCCAGAGGGGTCATATTACACCTGGGGAATGAAGAACAGAGAGCAATCATGTCAGATCCAATTGGAGGGCAGCTCCAGTTCCCTGGATCAAGAGCCTTTCACTGTACACCATGTATGTCAGGCCCATATTGGAGTATGCAGCACCAGTATGGAACCCACACCTAGTCAACACATCAAGAAATTGAAGAAAGTGCAAAAGTTTGCAATAAGACTAGTCCGGTACTGAGGGGTATGTCTTATGAGGAAAGGTTAGGGAAACTCAACCTGATGACACTAGAGGATAAGAGGAATGGGGGAGCCATGATAATGATGTATAAAATACTGTGAGGAATTGACATGGTGGCAGGGCTTGAATGTTTCAGAGATGGGACACAGGAACAAGAGGCCACAGCTGGAAGTTGAAAGCTCAGATGAGTCATAGGGATGTTAGGAAGTATTTCTTAAGCTTTATGACACAGTTAAAGGGTTATTCATCAATGGAATAGAGTTAAAATAAATTCTTTTGCAATTAGCTTTAGTTTGACTCATTTTTTCCTGGTAGTCAGATTGGATTTTTATGACAACATTCCTTCAAGACCCATGGTAATTATATTTATGAAAATAGATGTTTTTTTCTATAAGGATAGGGTCAGAAATGGGTGTATACACACACAAAGCAACCTTGCTTAAATTACTCTTACAGCAGTTCACCAAGGATGGTCAATCTAGATCCACACAATGATTTTCACTTACCAGTGCCTTCATTAGTCATTTGCAACAATGAATGTTAGTCTCTCTACATGATGCTTCCCAGACTTATTTTTGGCACAGAATTATAGCAGCATTTCACATTACAGTATTTATAACATTATATAGTGTCCCATGGCTTGGTAGGCAACGCTCTTGCCTCACACACAGTATGTGTGGTTTGTTCTCTGGTAAGGGTGGAAACCTACTGTTCCCATTCACCTAGCAAGCAAGTAGGTACCTGGGTGATAGTCGATTGGTGGTTTGCATCCTGGGGTACAAGATTGAGGACCCCAATGAAAATCAGACAGACAGTCCCTCAATGACGCACTGTTTTTCTTGGGTTATCCTGGATGGCTAACCCTCCGGGGTTAAAATCCGAACAAACTCTTATCTTATACAACCTTGCTACAACAGCAACACCAACATGGTCACATGTGCTTCACATTAACCAGTCCCTATCTGTAACCTGTAGATTTTCAACTCTGCAGAGCGATTTGTATACTAATGTTTCTCTCTGCACCACCACTAACTCACTTATCATTTTCCTTTTGAATATATTTTGGACACCATTAAAAGGAAAAAAAAAAAAAAACACAGAAACAATGAAAAAGCTAGATGCAGAATAGAAACATGCTATGACCTGTAGCAGTAGAAAGTTTTGGAAACATGAATTAAATAATGACACTAGATATCTAATTTTTCACTTTTTTTTTTTTTTTCAAATGATCTAGAATGGCAGAATTTCTGAAGCACAGAACTACAGTTGAGGATGTACAGTATAAACAAAATGTAAGAAAGAGTGCCGAGTAAAATGATAGCTGAACAGGCAAATTTCTTAAGTACCCAAAAAATTTTAAACAATCAATCTAGAAAATAACAGACTTACTTGGTCAAAATATTATAGGTGAAATGATAGATATTTATAAAATTATCAAACTAACATTATCAAATAAGTATTCAATTAAGAGCATTTTAATCTCAAATTATATGTTTAGTATTAAACTAAAAACACTACATCATTTTTATTAAAAAATTCATACATTAACACCATAAATAAATATGAAAAGTAAGTTTGCATCAGAAAAAAAGGAAAGAAGAAAACATCACATATACTGAAGTGTCACACACAAACCAGAACAAGGATGAATATTTATTCTAACTGTAACTAAAACAATTCACTAAATTGATAAAGGAGAGTGAACTCACCGCTACTTCACCTTCTTCGCTAGAATCCCGTTTGTGCTGAGAACGTGAGCGTTGAAAAAGATTAATTTCAGCAGAAAAATGGTTCTAATTATACAGAAGAGGATGTCAGGTCTGATATACAACTGCAAATAAAATACATCACTGGCAACCTTCAAAATACTGTTTACTGTAGCATGTAGAGGAATCTACAGTAATTTACAAATTCATAAAGCATTATACTACTAGATGGAAGAGGCTAAGGGCCAAAGAGGGGATGAAAGGATACACGAAACAGCACAAGACTTCATTATACAGCCTCTCCTCACTTAACATCAGAGTTCTGTTCCTAAGACCAAGTCAGTAAGCGCATTCATCGCTAAGCAAAGAGCATACTATAATGGTAGTGGGTTTGTGTCAACCATCTTTTATATTGTTTTAATGTCACCTTTGCACAATTTATAACATTTTTAGTATAATTTTTAAATATTTATACAGTAGTGTACTGTATTTTGTAATTAACAGATTAGAGGAAATCAACTCTAATATACATTATTTAGGTATGCATACTGGTCAGAGAGCCCATCATAAGTTAGTCGTCAGTAAACGAGTACGTTGCCAAGTGAGGAGAGGCTGTAACTTTAGGCTGGAGTGGAGGTTAACAAGTTATAAGGACTTAATAAAACTTGCAAAGTCAAACATCATTACAATAAAAGATTATGCTGTTTAATGTCTTCATTTACTGTACTACTTTTGTACCCCAGTTAGAGTTTGTTAAAATAAATATATACTACTATGAACAGCAGGTTTTTAAGATTATTAGAAATTGTCCTATTTAAATTAGAAGAGAGGAAAGGGAGCTCTTAACCCTTTCAGGGTCCAAGGCCCAAATCTGGAGTCACGCACCAGTGTCCAAGAATTTAAAAAAAAAAAAATTTGTTATTTTTTCTTATGAAATCGTAGAGAATCTTTTTGTGAAGGTAATAAAACAAAAAGTACGAAATTTGGTGGAAAATTGACGAAATTATGCTCTCGCGAATTTTGATGTGTCAGCGATATTTACGAATAGGCGATTTTGCCGAATTTGACTCCCATTTTGGGCCAATTACATTATTCCAATCAACCAAATTCTTAGCTATTTCACTAGTATTACTTCTATTCTATCGATTGAGCACAAGAAATCGCCAAGTCAACTGCTTCAACTACAAAATAAAGTGATCGGAAATTGTTAATTTGGCCAATTTAACACAAAGTTCAAAATATTCCAATTTCAAAATAGGGTCCAGAATGAACAATGTAAGCATTCCTGGCACTAAATTAACATTTCCTCTGTTCATTAGTTATGTTTTGAGGCTTTACAAATAAATTCCATTTTGATTTTTTATTTACATAATGAATTTTTATTCACACCAAAAAATAGAAGATTTACTGTTATGCAATACTGTAATAATTGTATAAATATCATCACCATATTTGTGAATGTATATTAGACCCACCAGCTGACGTGTATTAGACGTGTGAGGTCGTTTGTTTACTCTTGAATATCGGCAAAAATTTAACATTTCCGCTACTTTGAGCTCAGTTTCAAGCCATTTCCAATGCTAAAACCAATCAAAATCATCTCTATTTCTGTAATATGTCTTCCATTCTATCAAATGAGACCAAGAAATCGCAAATACAACTATAAAAAACATACGAAAAAACACTGCAAAGTTGCTGTTTTAATCGAAAAATCATGATTTCATTTTTTTTCTCTCATTATACACAGTGTGCTGCAGGATCTGTTTTATGTGGTGCACACATACCACATAGATGTATTCTCTCATATCTAGGCCCAAATGTACCACTCACAGTTTATCAGAGTGAGCTGAGCTCATGGCGTAGATCTACGGTTTGGACCCTGAACGTAAAGCCGTAGATCTACGGGACGGACCCTGAAAGGGTTAAACAGTAATGAAAAGTACTGTACACACACACACACACATACACACACACTTAAAAATATAATTCAAAATACAGTATTCATAAGCAAACAAAATTCCCAGAAGAAAAACTATTAATTTTTTGAACATTCTGAGAAACAAAACAAATCAAGAACCAAAACAAAGGATACGTGAAACAAATCAGTATATTAACAGCATTTAAACAATTTCAATAGTACAGCTCACGCAGCAGGATACAGTATATATTTCAATCAGAAAATGTGAGAATATTTTGAACAGGCCACTGCGATATAAGCTCACTTGGGTCAAACATCAGAAAGAATTTTGTGTTATTTTCACAATAGCAAAGCATTGATAGAATAGTCACTATTAACAAAACCTTAGAACCGGTATCACTGTATCATAAAAGTAATGGTACCATAAAAGCAATGGCATTGGTTAGCAGGTCTTGAGTCCTGGAGGTGAAAAGTACAGTGCCTGAACTCTAAAAGGAAGTGGGGAGGGGGATATCTGCTGTGTGGAGGAACATCTAAACTGTCGTATCTACATTTCTCTGGCATGTAGAGAAGAGAGATATGTAAATAACCAAACAAATGTATTTTTAATACTGTACAAACATCTCTCAAAAAGATTAGAACTAAGGACATGATAAGAGAAGAAACCTGCTATAAGAAGTCTCTCTGAAAGCAAACTGGAGAAACAATCTTAAAACATTCAGCATGTAACAGAGACACAGATGAAAACAAAGGAGGTGGAGTGCCAATTAAAAAGAAAAAAAAAACAAAAACAAGATACAAGCATTAAAAGCAAAGACAATATTGAAATTTTAGTGGTCGAGTCTCAAAAAATTAAAATTATTACAAGCAATTATATACAATTAAGAAAAAAATCATAAGTCAGAGAGGGAGGTGGAGACCAAATTATTTCACGCAATGAAAATAAAAGTATAATACAAAGATTAAAGGGGCTGGAAAAAGAGATGGGAAATAATCATTAGAGATAAAAGAAAAAAGAGAGGATAACTTTAGGGCAGGACAAATCAGCAGTAAGCTAAATTCCTTACCAGCAATAATGAATAAATTATATACCTGGAAAGGGTTTTAGAGGCTAACACCCCTGTGGCCTGGTCAAAGACTGGGCTGCGAGGCTCGGCCAAGAGAAAACTTACATTACAGAAGAAAGTATATTATATTCATTTCCCACATTCATTACATGAATTATTCTCCCCTGGGTGTCCAGGAGTGTGATTCACGCACTAAGTGAAATTCTACTGTATAGGATATTTTATGAAGCAGAGTATTTAAAAAATGATAATGAATAACAGAAGCCATGAATCAATAGGGCAAGACAGATATTAATACAGCACTGTAGAATACTTCATAAAGGTCAAAAAGCAAGGAAAACAGTGGATAAAATTAGAAGTACAACAGTAGAGTGGAAGCAAATGAATTATTTAAATTTACAAAGAATAAGCAAAGCGTGCAGGCAGTACAAAGACTTAAGAGTGATAGTAAATTTGTTGACTCGGAGAAAATGTGTTACTTACAAAATACGAAATACTGTATCAGAGTCTTATTTACAAGGGAAAAAAAAAAAAAGAGCCATCAGCAGAGGAGACACAACTAGAGTTAATAAATAATTAATGGATACTGATAAAGAATACAAGTCACAATACTGTGGTTGGAACATTTCACATCTCTCTCAATACGAAGTAGAAACTATAGACATTTTATTTAAGATTCATTATCTCAGAACTTGATAATAGTCCAGAATGGACCAAAATTTAGTCTAAGGTTACTTCTCTGAAGAGTGGGTTAGTTGTAAGTCTTAATAAAAAAAATCAATGGGACCAAATGGAATATCACACTGGATTTTGAAGGAGTGTCAATTTAGTAATCCATTCACAATTTCCTTTACAAAACTTTGCTAATCAATGTAAAATGACAAACATTTACAAAAGATCTTCAGGGCAAGTGATGATACAATATACAGGGTGAGATCTGTCAAATACACCATATCCTAGTATATTTCACAATTTGTTTTTACATAACTGTTGTCTAGTGTGGTGATATGGTGACTTGGTTGTGTTAGATGCTCTTACAGTGAAAGTGGCAGTGCCCTGTTACAAGCAGTGGTGCTGTGTTAGAATATCCATGGTTGCTGGTGATGGTGCTGTTAGAACATACCTGGTTGTTCATGGTGCTGTGTTACAACATACTGGGTAGTGTTCGTGGTGCTGCAATGTCAGTACATACTTGGTTGTGTTATTGGTGGTGGTGTGTTAGAACATCCACTGTCGTGTTCGAACATATCTGATTGGTGGTGGTGCTATCTTACAACACACATGGTTGTGTTAGAACATCCACTGTTGAATGGTTGCACCTTGAACCCTTTTCTTCTTGGCTTTGTTCTCTGTGATGATGAGTTTGGCCTTTTTGCAAGGTGTCAAAATTATCATTATCAATAATCATAATACGTATTCATGAAAAGAAGTAAACCTCCACTGGCCACTAACCATTATCAATATAACACAGGAATGTTGACAACTCAGTAATATTAAGTGGCCTGTTGGTAAATGGTATACCTGGAGGGTGTTCCAGGGGTCAATGCCCAGTCCATGACCAGTGCTCAGTTCACAGCCAAAAGCAGAGAGTAAGATGTATGGGCAAGCCTCCCTATACCTGTTACCTGTTCTACATAGCAATAAGAAGATACCTGGGCAGTGACCAACTGTTATAGGTTGCATCCTGGGGAGGTGGTTAGTATACTATAGACTGGGCTGGAATTAAAATGAGCTCAGGTAGGATGACAGCCTTAGCTTGTAAAAATTAACTTCATAAAAAATACTGATTCAGAGCAATGACTAATTCTTTCTTAAGGACTGATAGTGAACACCACTGCTAGTGAATGCAATATGATCAATATGAAAGCTGGTATGTAAGATACAGGACAATTAATCTCATTAGATTGAACATGTAACATCTACACAACACTTCGCAACAGTTTACTGAAAAACCATCTAGAATTATGGAGGAAAGATAAACCACAAATATGCTTGTCAGATGAACACTAACAACACTGGAAGTACTGCATAAACAAAGTGACAACATCTAATAAATTTGCATGGTGCTAAACTCATCATCACATTAGAAATAAAAGAAGTGCACAGAATCTGCAGCTTTTCAGCAGCATTATAAAGAGTAAGGCCATTCAACAAAGCCAAGGTAGTTTCAGCACTGCTATTTGATAAAACTACTGATGGGTAGACAGAGTGAAACATGCTAACCCACTGTGTAACACTTAACCATACCAGCTACAATGGAACTACATTTAATTATGATTCAATAAATCCTTGCAACATTAATGTAAACTCCCTATGTGGAGTTTTCACTTTACATCATTATCACCATTGTGCTTTTGTCTACTAAGTATGTTTTAGTCTTATTTATTTTGTGTCTGTTGAGCTGACAATTAAAAAAGTATTAAGCACATGTATAAACACACTTCCTTTACCCAGCACCAATTACAAGGAGGCCCCACTCATACAGCAGCTTAGATTCTGGGCTACCACTGTAAAGTGAAACATAGCCTTGTTTCACTTTCAAATGCATTTAAAAGCTTGATGACATGTTTACTCTATCACATACTAAGTGAGCTAGGCCTAAAAAGTGCATATACAGTACACACACTACTTACTTTAAAATATTTTCAGCCTTATAGTGAGTAGTGAATATATTTATTGTAGGAAGTATGAATAAATGAAGAATGGGTATAATTGAAAACCTCAGGATTAGAGAAACTCTGTAAAGCAGGGCCCTGTTGTATTACATTACAAAAAACACATCCTTTCCCCAGACCCAGCCATTCACTTAGAACAAATAAGCATTCCTTTAACTGTGCAAAAAATTAGTTTAGTACAATACACTATCTTGAACTGTTAAGTGTGAAAACATTTCAACTGTGCTATTAGTTTAGTAAAATTCCTCCAATCCCAACTCACGAAATCATAATGACATGACTGCAAACAAACCACACCACGCGCTGGCCTGGAGTTTTACGACTCACTCGCCATGAGTTCAATCCCCAACCGTGGCGTGGTTTCTTCCTATCCCATGTGTCAACAATTATGGTACTTTACCTCAAAGCTTTTCCTTACCCTGTGCCATCTGTTAGTTTAATATAAATGCTTAAGTTTTCTAGTAAAATTTCGCACAACTGTGAAAAGTTTCAGCACATCAAAGCGTAAAGTTGGTCATAAAATAAAGAAAAAGTTTGTATAAAGTTATGGAACACCAGTTAGGAGCAATTACCAACCACCAAAAATGAAAACACATTTTTATATAAGCATTTTAATAAAAAGAATAAGAAATCCCTTAAAATAAATGACTATTTGTTTATATTTATTTATATATTATATATATACATATCCATCTATTTATCTCAATGTGCACCATTTATAAAACAATTTAACCTGAAATAAAAAGTTAAGGAAAAGTTGTAATGAAGTGGCACTTAACAATGGTGAGTGACAGTGTCATCTCATTCTTCAATGTATGGACCCTAGATATGAAAAACTTATTCTATCATCAAAACTTTTTAACCCTTTCAGGGTCCAAGGCCAAAATCTGGTGTCCCAGTGTCCAAGAATTTAAAAAAAAAAAAAATGTTATTTTTTCTTATGAAATGGTAGAGAATCTTTTTGTGAAGGTAATAAAACAAAAAGTACAAAATTTGATGGAAAATTGACGAAATTATGCTCTCGCGAATTTTGATGTGTCAACAATATTTACGAATCGGCGATTTTGCCGACTTTGACTCCCATTTTAGGCCAATTACATTATTCCAGTCAACCAAATTCTTAGCTATTTCACTAGTAATACTTCTATTCTATCAATTGAGCACAAGAAATTGCCAAGTGAACTGTTTCAACTACAAAATAAAGTGATTGGAAATTGGTAATTTGGCCAATTTAACACAAAGTTCAAAATATTCCAATTTCAAAATAGGGTCCAGAATAAACAATGTAGGTATTCCTGGCACTAGACTAACATTTCCTCTGTTCATTAGTTACGTTTTGAAGCTTTACAAATAAATTCCATTTTGATTTTTTATTCACATAATGAATTTTTATTCACACCAAAAAATAAAAGATTTACTGTTATGCAATATTGTAATAATTGTATAAATATCATCACCACATTTGTGAATGTATATTAGACCCACCAGCTGGAGTGTATTAGACGTGTGAGGTCGTTTGTTTACTCTTGAACATCAGCAAAAATTTAACATTTCCGCTATTTTGAGCTCAGTTTCAAGCCATTTCCAGTGCTAAAACCAATCAAAATCATCTCTATTTCTGTAGTGTGTCTTCCATTCTATCAAATGAGACCAAGAAATCGCAAATACAACTATAAAAAACATACGAAAAAACTCTGCAAAGTTGCTGTTTTAATCGAAAATCACGGTCTCAGTTTTTTTCTCTCATTATACAGTGTGCTGCAGGATTTGTTTTATGTGGTGCACACATATCACATAGATGTATTCTCTCATATCTAGGCCCTAATTTACCACTCACAGTTTATCAGAGTGAGCTGAGCTCATGGCATAGATCTATGGTTTGGATCCTGAACGTAAAGCCATAGATCTACGGGACAGATCCTGAAAGGGTTAAATACTACACTGAAATTGAGTTAGGATTTCATTCTGGTTTAATCATTTTAAGTCATTAGGAATGCAAAACTTATCATCTCATTCTAAATAGCAAAACACTATCATATACAGAGGTACCTCGAATTTCAACCATAATTTGTTCCAGAAGGCTGTTCGAGTGCCGTTACCGAACGGATTTGTTCCCATAAGGAATAATGTAAATTAGATTAGTCCATTTCAGACCCCCCAAAATACTTACAAAAGCACTTACAAAAATACACTTACAAAATTGTTCAAGTTGGGAGCCATTCAAAATATGAGGTACCACTGTACTAATCTTCTCTCTAGTCATTAAGACTAAAATTTCATATAGTGAAACTTTATTATTCACTACTTGGGAATACACATATAACACTGATTTGCAGCAAGATCCTACAAATTAACTAACAAGTGTGCCCAATCGTTCACAAGTATTTTGCAGATCTCTATCCATAACAAGGTAGTGAGTTCCCAGTAAAAATATAAATCCTGTAATTGAAGGAAAAACTATTTCATACACATACACTTCGTAACATTGGTGTTTCATGCAGGTGAAACTTATCACTCTGACTTTTTCAGAGAAAATATGATATAGTACATGTCTACAGGAATGAGACAGGCAACCATCATTGATTAGTGAATTCAAGTTTATTGCCACAAACACACATCATTATTTTACTCCAAGCCAAGATATGCAACATTTTATATTAGTTGAGATAATGGGAGGCTGGTTACACACCCCAGGCATTTAATATAAATAAAATGGGATGTTGGAGTGTGAGTAGGGTAATATTTTGTAAAGGGATTCAGGGAAACTGACTAGCCAGACTCGAGTCCTGGAAATGGGAAGTGCAATGCCTGCACTTTAAAGGAGGGGTTTGGGATATTTGGAAGTATGGAGGGACATCTAAACTGTCGTATCTGAGTGCCTCTGCGAAGACAGTAATTATGTACGAGTGATGGTGAAAGTGTTGAATGATGATGAAAGTGTTTTCTTTCTTTCTGGATCATCCTGCCTCGGCGGGAAATGGCTGTGTTAAAAAAAAAAAGGGATGTTTGCTTTGCACTGTAGATTTAGGTTAAACTTCAGAATGCATCCCAGAAAGGCATAAGAAGCATTCTCATCTATATACAGTGAACAAGTCATGTGAATCATTCCAACCTATATTTCAGGCCATTCTAAAACTTAAACAGTGAGCATGGAGATACCAACACTAAGAAGCTCCAATAATGGTATGTCCCACACTGCCAGATGTAAACTGTATGTTTATTATATTGTGATAGTGACAGTTAAAGATACCACTCTATAACCTATGTATAGTTTCTAGTAGTCTGTAAGCATTAGGATTGGTCTGCCCGAAATGCTCAGGCATGTTAGTGGCTGTCTTTGTACTTAACATTTTATAACATGTAAATCACACTGTAACCTTTACAAAGAAATAAACATTGTATTGTACTGTAAACTTAAATGTAGGTTAAATTACGTTAGTCTAACCTAGAATAAAAAGATTCAATATTTGTAGCTGTTTAGAGCAGGCAGAAATCATGTAAAAAACTGCCTCTGTTACTAAGAGATAGAATAAAAGGCACAATATGCAGCATTCTCACTTAGAATGAATAGTATAACAATATCTGTTATATAAGGTTCAAGTTCTAAACTATGTCATTGTTTGGAGATTCTTAAAATAAATTCTTGTTTATCTGATAGTAATGAGTATTACTTGCGAATTTAGTGTCTGCGGAACCTCTATGAATTTAAACTTGTGAATGACAAGGTTTCACTTTATTTTTTTTTTTTTTATTATCACACTGGCCGATTCCCACCAAGGCAGGGTGGCCTGAAAAAGAAAAACTTTCACCATCATTCACTCCATCACTGTCTTGCCAGAAGGGTGCTTTACACTACAGTTTTTAAACTGCAACATTAACACCCCTCCTTCAGAGTGCAGGCACTGTACTTCCCATCTCCAGGACTCAAGTCCGGCCTGCCGGTTTCCCTGAATCCCTTCATAAATGTTACTTTGCTCACACTCCAACAGCACGTCAAGTATTAAAAACCATTTGTCTCCATTCACTCCTATCAAACACGCTCACGCATGCCTGCTGGAAGTCCAAGCCCCTCGCACACAAAACCTCCTTTACCCCCTCCCTCCAACCCTTCCTAGGCCGACCCCTACCCCGCCTTCCTTCCACTACAGACTGATACACTCTTGAAGTTATTCTGTTTCGCTCCATTCTCTCTACATGTCCGAACCACCTCAACAACCCTTCCTCAGCCCTCTGGACAACAGTTTTGGTAATCCCGCACCTCCTCCTAACTTCCAAACTACGAATTCTCTGCATTATATTCACACCACACATTGCCCTCAGACATGACATCTCCACTGCCTCCAGCCTTCTCCTCGCTGCAACATTCATCACCCATGCTTCACACCCATATAAGAGCGTTGGTAAAACTATACTCTCATACATTCCCCTCTTTGCCTCCAAGGACAAAGTTCTCTGTCTCCACAGACTCCTAAGTGCACCACTCACTCTTTTTCCCTCATCAATTCTATGATTCACCTCATCTTTCATAGACCCATCCGCTGACACGTCCACTCCCAAATATCTGAATACGTTCACCTCCTCCATACTCTCTCCCTCCAATCTGATATTCAATCTTTCATCACCTAATCTTTTTGTTATCCTCATAACCTTACTCTTTCCTGTATTCACCTTTAATTTTCTTCTTTTGCACACCCTACCAAATTCATCCACCAATCTCTGCAGCTTCTCTTCAGAATCTCCCAAGAGCACAGTGTCATCAGCAAAGAGCAGCTGTGACAACTCCCACCCTGTGTGTGATTCTTTATCTTTTAACTCCACGCCTCTTGCCAAGACCCTCGCATTTACTTCTCTTACAACCCCATCTATAAATATATTAAACAACCACGGTGACATCACACATCCTTGTCTAAGGCCTACTTTTACTGGGAAAAAATTTCCCTCTTTTCTACATACTCTAACTTGAGCCTCACTATCCTCGTAAAAACTCTTCACTGCTTTCAGTAACCTACCTCCTACACCATACACTTGCAACATCTGCCACATTGCCCCCCTATCCACCCTGTCATACGCCTTTTCCAAATCCATAAATGCCACAAAGACCTCTTTAGCCTTATCTAAATACTGTTCACTTATATGTTTCACTGTAAACACCTGGTCCACACACCCCCTACCTTTCCTAAAGCCTCCTTGTTCATCTGCTATCCTATTCTCCGTCTTACTCTTAATTCTTTCAATTATAACTCTACCATACACTTTACCAGGTACACTCAACAGACTTATCCCCCTATAATTTTTGCACTCTCTTTTATCCCCTTTGCCTTTATACAAAGGAACTATGCATGCTCTCTGCCAATCCCTAGGTACCTTACCCTCTTCCATACATTTATTAAATAATTGCACCAACCACTCCAAAACTATATCCCCACCTGCTTTTAACATTTCTATCTTTATCCCATCAATCCCGGCTGCCTTACCCCCTTTCATTTTACCTACTGCCTCACGAACTTCCCCAACACTCACAACTGGCTCTTCCTCACTCCTACAAGATGTTATTCCTCCTTGCCCTATACACGAAATCACAGCTTCCCTATCTTCATCAACATTTAACAATTCCTCAAAATATTCCCTCCATCTTCCCAATACCTCTAACTCTCCATTTAATAACTCTCCTCTCCTATTTTTAACTGACAAATCCATTTGTTCTCTAGGCTTTCTTAACTTGTTAATCTCACTCCAAAACTTTTTCTTATTTTCAACAAAATTTGTTGATAACATCTCACCCACTCTCTCATTTGCTCTCTTTTTACATTGCTTCACCACTCTCTTAACCTCTCTCTTTTTCTCCATATACTCTTCCCTCCTTGCATCACTTCTACTTTGTAAAAACTTCTCATATGCTAACTTTTTCTCCCTTACTACTCTCTTTACATCATCATTCCACCAATCGCTCCTCTTCCCTCCTGCACCCACTTTCCTGTAACCACAAACTTCTGCTGAACACTCTAACACTACATTTTTAAACCTACCCCATTCCTCTTCGACCCCATTGCCTATGCTCTCATTAGCCCATCTATCCTCCAATAGCTGTTTATATCTTACCCTAACTGCCTCCTCTTTTAGTTTATAAACCTTCACCTCTCTCTTCCCTGATGCTTCTATTCTCCTTGTATCCCATCTACCTTTTACTCTCAGTGTAGCTACAACTAGAAAGTGATCTGATATATCTGTGGCCCCTCGATAAACATGTACATCCTGAAGTCTACTCAACAGTCTTTTATCTACTAATACATAATCCAACAAACTACTGTCATTTCGCCCTACATCATATCGTGTATACTTATTTATCCTCTTTTTCTTAAAATATGTATTACCTATAACTAAACCCCTTTCTATACAAAGTTCAATCAAAGGGCTCCCATTATCATTTACACCTGGCACCCCAAACTTACCTACCACACCCTCTCTAAAAGTTTCTCCTACTTTAGCATTCAGGTCCCCTACCACAATTACTCTCTCACTTGGTTCAAAGGCTCCTATACATTCACTTAACATCTCCCAAAATCTCTCTCTCTCCTCTGCATTCCTCTCTTCTCCAGGTGCATACACGCTTATTATGACCCACTTCTCGCATCCAACCTTTACTTTAATCCACATAATTCTCGAATTTACACATTCATATTCTCTTTTCTCCTTCCATAACTGATCATTTAACATTACTGCTACCCCTTCCTTTGCTCTAACTCTCTCAGATACTCCAGATTTAATCCCATTTATTTCCCCCCACTGAAACTCTCCTACCCCCTTCAATAACAAAATACCTTTCCCAATAAATTTATGTACATTTAATTTCTACACTAAACAGAACCAAAATACCTACACACCTAAGATAATTTTACTATTGATGGTTAAGTTACTACTGTACTGGACTAATACTTCAGCAAGACTGAGATGCCCCATCTTACTGCCCAGTGACTATAATTCAACTTGCCAAAGATCCCTTCCTCCAATCTTTAGAATCCCATTTGTACTGGAGAAATAAGTAGTGAAAAGCTAGATGAGGAAATTACAGTGGTACCACAAGTTACGAACTTAATTCGTTCCAGAAGGCTGTTTGAGTGCCGATACCAAACGAATTTGTTCCCATAAGGTATAATGTACATTAGATTAGTCTGTTTCAGACCCCCAAAAATACATTTACAAAAGCACTTACAAAAATACACTTACATAACTGTTTGAGTTGGGAGCTGTTCGAAACTTGAGGTACCACTGTATTATTAAAAAACATACTGCACCTTAACTCTAATGTTAAATAAATGCCAGTATTTTAATACTATGAACTATCTATGTTTTGAAACCAGTTTCAAAAAATACAACAGCAATCCTTCAGTAATGTAAAAGCATTTTAATACCAAATATATGTACTTCAGATGTTAGGTTAGGTAAGGTTTGTCAGGTAACAGGACAAGAGTTTCCTGACAGGTCTTAGTCATATGACGACCCACAGTGTACTTGAGAGAGAATGCTATCATAATTAAAAGATCTGTGGACTATAACAAACGAGAGGAGACTCACCGCTACTTCACCATCAGCTTTACAATCCCGTTTGCACTGGGGAAATGAGCAGTGAAAACTGGTTCAGATATATAACCAATAATATAATAAATACAAATAACAAGAGAAGCAAGAGTTCAAATTATCACTATAAAAACTCGTACAATGTTAAAAAAAAAAAAAAAAAAAAAAAATTATTACAATGGTATCTGAGAAATAAGTGGAAAACTTAGTTTTGATTGTCCAATAAAGCACGTTACTATTCATACAAAATTTACCAAAATTATATTTCCAAATGTGATCCCCAAAATTTCTAACTTTCCTGAAAAAAATATTTTAACTGTAAACTTTTTGATATCTGATATCTTCTCCAGTTTTCATTGTGTAAATTCAATAACTCACCAGTAAGGTACAATATATATTTTTCTGATATAAACCTTAGCAACTGATACTGACGGGTTGTTTAAAACAATGAATCAAGGCACCAAGACCAAAACATTTTCTGATAAACATGTCCTAGTAGTATTTGCTCATAATGAAGGTATATTCTGCACTATATTGTCAACCCTCCTTGCTCCTTTCTTTCCACACACAATTCAAGGTAATGTTGGCATCATTATTTAACCCTTAAACTGTCCAAATGTAGATCTACGTTTACAAGTGTAGTGCTCCGACCTTGATTTTCTCCACTGGAAAGCATGTAAAAGAGGTAGATCTATGTTCAGAGCGCTACGCGAGCAAATGTAGATCTATGTTTGGACAGTTTAAGGGTTAAAATTTGTTAACTTAACCTAAGGGCAACTGATGGCCACCAGATCAAGGTTAAGATCGCTGAAGTAGAAAAACAAGTGGCATGGTCATTTTTTTATCCTAAACTTCAACTTGTTAATGACTGATAGCTATAGTTGAAACTATTGGCAGTATGACCACTTAACTACATACTTGTTTACTTATCCCTTACTTGCTTCCATGTGAAACATGACAGACTCAAGGATGCAGAAAAAAAAAAAACTTTGGATACGATATATGCTTATCCTACTTCAAAGTATCTGTAGTAATTACTTGGCTAACAAAAGTGAGTGCAAGTTTTGTGGTCAATTAGTCCATTTTCCACATGGATACCAGTCATACAGAACTTACAGTCTTAACTGAACAGTAGTAGTTATTGTCCTCTTCATAAAAATGTAGAAATATTATTTGAATTATCTGCAAAGGATGTTTCTTCATTTTTTTTTTTTTTGCCTTATTTTTTGCCAATCCCTTAATCAACACACAGTTTAATGTCAATCAATTTAGGTGACAGCTGAGCTCAAGATATTATTATATTCACTGTGAAGCACCAAACCCAAAGGGGTCATACAGCACTTAGGAACAAGAAGTAATCAGGTCTGACCAGAGTGGGGTAGCTAAAATTCCTTGGATCATAGGCCCTTCACCAGCACCAAGGTACCTTCCTTGGAGAGAAACTGAAGAGTTTTCCATGGATAATGCTATATAAGAGTACTGTGAGAGTACAAGCAAGGCAGCATTCATGAAAGGACTCAGGTAAACTGATTAGCCAGAATTGAACCCTTGAGGTGGACAGTAAAGTACAGTGAACCCTCTAATTCAAGGACTAATAGGGAAGAGAGAATAGGTGTACACTATTGCCTTTAGTCCATAAATTCAGAATTATGAAACTAATTTTTTCATGATTGAAAGAAATAGACAAAGTTCCAAATCAGCAGACCAAGTCCAATGGTTCAGAAGACTACAGACACTAAGATTACAGCAGTCCAGTACTGAACAGTAATTTTATAGTACTGTACTTACTGTAATTTAAAATGACTTTACTTGCCTCATTTCTTCTTTCTTTCAACACACCGGCCGTATCCCACCAAGGCGGGGTGGCATAAAAAGGAAAAACGAAAGTTTCTCCTTTTACATTTAGTAATACTATATACAAGAGAAGAGGTTACTAGCCCCTTGCTCCCGGCATTTTAGTCGCCTCTTACAACACGCATGGCTTACGGAGGAAGAATTCTGTTCCACTTCCCCATGGAAATAAGAGGAAATAAACAAGAATAAGAACTAGAAAGAAAATAGAAGAAAACCCAGAGGGTGTGTATATAAATGTTTGTACATGTATGTGTAGTGTGACCTAAGTGTAAGTAGAAGTAGCAAGACGGACCTGAAAATCTTGCATGTTTATGAGACAGAAAAAAGGACGCCAGCAATCCTACCATCATGTAAAACAATTACAGTGTAAAACGAAAGCCTGTAATTGTTTTACATGATGGTAGGATTGCTGGTGTCCTTGTTTCTGTCTCATAAACATGCAAGATTTTCAGGCCCGTCTTGCTACTTCTACTTACACTTAGGTCACACTACACATACATGTACAAACATTTATATACACACCCTCTGGGTTTTCTTCTATTTTCTTTCTAGTTCTTGTTCTTGTTTATTTCCTCTTATCTCCATGGGGAAGTGGAACAGAATTTTTCCTCTGTAAGCCATGTGTGTTGTAAGAGGTGACTAAAATGCCAGGAGCAAGGGGCTAGTAACCCTTTCTCCTGTATATATTACTAAATGTAAAACGAGAAACATTCGCTTTTCCTTTTGGGCCACCCTGTCTTGGTGGGGTATGGCCGGTTTGTTGAAAGAAGAAAGAACTAGAAAGAAAATAGAAGAAAACCCACATGGGTGTGTATATATATGCTTGTACATGTATGTGTAGTGTGTCCTAAGTGTAAGTAGAAGTAGCAAGACGGACCTGAAATCTTGCATGTTCATGAGACAGAAAAAGTGACACAGCAATCATACCATCATGTAAAACAATTACAGGCTTTCGTTTTACACTCACTTGGCAGGACGGTAACACCTCCCTGGGCAATTGCTGTCTACCAACATACTACCTAGAACTTGCCTCATCATAGCAGATAAAAATTATTCTGAGTCAAAGAGGCTGTAAAGCTCTACTAATGAAACTGTAGATGACTGAGAAGACACAGATGCCTAACACCTATAATAAATTAAAGAGCAAAGTCTGAGTTCCTTAACACCATATTCCTCATACACCTATGCCACTGAGATGCCAAACTCAACCTTTATTAGTTCAAGTTCCTGCTTAACACCAAGAAGCACACTTCCTCTTGGCACCACTGCTTGCTTCAGAAGCCATCATTAACTGCACTTTACTTATTATGCTAATTAAGGTTATGCAAAACACTGTAAATCCAGGGAAAATTGGAAACTGAATGATGAATGTATGCATAAGTGAGAACTAACATTAAACTGGTGTAGGTGACTTATAGCTCAGGAAAAAAATAGCCTGTATGAGCAAAGCACTGGAATCATTGAACTTAGTGCAATTCTAAAGCAACTGGACACTATCTCTACAGATAAATTCCAAAATTATAGACTTTTTCCATTTGACCAATAATTTCAACGTTTGCCCCCACCATTTTTTTTTTTTTTTGGCTGATAATTTCTGAAATCCGTTAAATGAGGATCCATTAATTAGAGCTTTTATTGTGGTGAGAGACAGACATATGAAAAAATACATAAGAGGAATACAGAACTTAGGAATAAGTTGAATTACTGGTAATCATGTAGCAAACAAGATCTTTGTAATACAGAACCCAGTTTTTAAAGAAAACAAAAGTGCAGAGGAAGGTTACACAAATAACCCATACATTGGAGAAAGAAACTTAAGACGATGTTTCGGTCTGGCTTGGACCATTTCTTTCTCCTATGTGTGGGTTATTTGTGTATCGTTCCATTCACGGTATTGCGCCTTTTTGTTCTTTACAAAGGAAGGTTGCTTTGAAATGCATTTTTAACTGTAGATAGAAAGTTGTAAAAATCAAATTGTTTCCCAAGTCCTCTGTTTGTCATTGTGGATGTTTGTCTCTCAGGGCATTCCTAAGTTTGGATCTCTTTGCACTATAAGTACGGCATTTCATATAACTAGTGTAGTGGTAACTTACCGCTGCTTCACTGTCATCTCTAGATTCTGGTGTGTACTGAGGAAATGAGGAGAGAAAAAGTAGTTTAGAAAAAACTACTGAAGTAGGAACTTCAGCTAAAAATTTGTGACAGAAGTATACAGTACTCAAGTCTACATTATAGACATGTATTTCAAAGATTAGAATCTAATTTAGTAAAACTAAAAGGAAGCTTAAAAAAATTAAATGTGCGTGTTAAAAGAAAATTTGCAAATGCACAGGTAAAGATTTGCAATATAAAACGATCCATTTATCCATCAACACATTTCGCCCAAGGGAATAATGGAGGATCCACATCATTCAGTAAAAATTTAAATAGGGTTACTTTAATTAAAGAATCTAAATGATGTAGCAAGAATTCACTTTTCACTAAATGCAAGTTGAGAACAAATGGATTTTTTTTTTAATTTATAGAAGTAAATGTGAGTAGATTATGGTTAATATATGGATACTCTATGACAGAATTTCCTTATGGTTATTATATATTAGCTACTCTATTATGTCATACCATGGAAGAATGTACAAATTGTACATTATTACTGTATTAGTATATCTAAGAAGAAGCACTAAAGCTGCAGGGGTCATAAAGAATGACCAGATTTGAAGAAGTTCAACTGTATCTACAACACTCAATATTTTGACATTAAAGAAGTGTGAGCTCTTTCCTCAGCAGCCCCTGTGCAGCTGTCCCAGTGTCACTTAGAATTACTATTTACACCCAAATACACACACCATAAAATTATGAAGCACTAAACCAGTGGGGATCATTCAGTGCAATGAGTAATGAAGGCTTACTCCCTGGTTCACTAAAGGCAGCCTGGGCTCTGTTGAGCCAAGCTGTGGGAACTTCAGCTCCAAAACACAAATAAAACTGAACAACTTAAATGGCAAAACATCAAGTGAAGAACCAGAACCTCAATTTATGCACGTTTCACTTAGTTTCCTTGAGTATAACAAAGTATGGGCACAGTGAGGGTTATATAGAACAGCCAATAGTGTACTACTAGAATATAACATGGGTTAAACAAGTTTTCAAAACTTGACCAGCAAGTGGCTTTGACAGCATTAAGAATCCTAAACGTTAATTCATATTTTCACAAACGACAATAAACAAAATATTCAGCCAAGTACTTTCGGAGCAATCTCGGGTAATACGTTTGATGGTCTTTGCCGTTTAGTTTGTCTCTACTTAAAATCTGTTGCTACAAAAACAGTAACTGAATGCAGGATGTGTGCACTGGTGCATCAATAGATAAGTCTGTGTATTGAAGCACACTAAGCAGGCTTTTTAAACAAAAAATAAATGCAAAATTCTGAAACAGAATAGGTTAAAAATGTCAATAGGGACTTTAGAGAACAAACGTTGTTAGTCATAGGAAAGGTGCTGTAAAAAAAACTCTTTTTGAATGGTAAACTTACCACTACGGCAGCTTCATCTACAGAATCTCGTCTATACTGGGGAAAAATAAGCGAACATTTCATCAAGAAAACACTTTTTGAGGTTAAAAATTACTTAATAAATAAATTTAAATCAAATACTTTTAAAATATTTTTTTACAGATACTGTCAATGACCTCGGAGAACATAAAAGATGTGGAAGCAATTAGGAGAATGTAATAATGGCAGAAACCTTTAAAAACAAATAATCCTGTATTAAGAATATTCTACTTGGTTTCATAAATTTGCCAGACAAAACATGGTTCACAAAAAGAAACTGGGAGAAATCCACAGAACCTGGGAAAAAATAATATCCTTACTAAGACTAATAATATACTAAATTTTTTCTTATAAGTAATGTTCCATAGCTTCTACAAAATTAACAAACACAGGAATCGCACACTAAACGTACACCCCTTTGAGATTCCTCACATTCTCCTGAACCTCCACAGAAACTATGGATGTGACAGGGCCTAAAAAAATAACTGCAATTAACTTGATGAATTTAGGCAAAGACTTATTGTATATCCCCTAAAAGAATTTTTAATGCAACTCCTTAAACTGCAATTATACCTTTATGCCCAAGAAATAAACTACTCCATGATCTTTATTTTTATAAAATTTAAATATATCTTCAACCATTATTACATCACTGCTAAGTTGCTTTTTTAATTCTCTTTAACCCTTAAACAGTCCAAATGTAGATCTACATTCGCTCGCGTAGCACTCCGAACATAGATCTACATTCGATTTTACATGCTTTATGTAAAAAAAAAAGTAGATATACGTTAGGAGCGCTACGTGAGTGAACGTAGATCTACGTTTGGACAGTTTCAGGGTTAAAAAAAATATCAATATAACAAATTTTTATTTGATCTTTTGCTAAATACTAAATTTTCACTAAATATACATTACAATATTATGTAATTCTATATTTTAATATGCCCTGCATTTATATACATGAGCAAATTTATTTTTTATACTGCATTAGGCCTAGTTTAAGATTGCCTGACATTCTAAGTATAATTATGGGCTTTTCCTTGTATGACAAATGCACTCATGAATGAGGCCTAGTCAAAATTCTCTAGTAACCAACAGAAATATTCTTTCAACGCACCAGCAATATCCCACCAAGGACCAACAGAAATATCTTAAAAAAAAAAAAAAAAAAAAAAAAAAAAAAAAAAAAAAAAAAAAAAAAAAAAAAAAAAATCAATCAATCAATCATGGCAATGCAGGTTGTTAATGGAGCTTAATATCAACATAAGCACAAGACACAAATGCTGTATTAGGGCACTTAAAGATGTTTTGCCTGCCAGGGGATTTATCAGTCGCACGAACTGGACTGATGAAGCTCTCGGGGGACAAAACTTTTTAATAAATGTCCCAAGATGCATCAGTGTGTTATATGTGAAGATGCAGTTAAAACCAGGTAATAACGAAGTATTTCTTGCTCTAGCACCTGCTTCCTGTGTGGCAGTTTGGATCAAACTGCATGTATTAGTGCTATTTCATGCCCCTGTATATTATGTGTAAACTTTGCACTTTGCCTTTTATAAAAATCCAATTGCCTTTTCTTAAACTTTCTTCTTTATACGCCATGTCAACATACATAACCATTATCAGAAGAAATAAGTATAAAATAAATAATTAGAAATCCAAAAAGCACCAGTGAAAAAATTAGGAGATGTACAAGAGCACTTTCATACATTTACACAACTTTCTCACACATACAAGTGTGTTCAGCTATTTTCTTGTTTTCTTTCCTCACTAATATTTTTCATATATAGCCATACACTGGAATTGGTTCAGCTCCTTGAACACGTGCATGTTCAAGCAGCTGAACCAATTCCAGCATTTAAATTATTTAAGCACATCACCACCACCCCATTTCCCCAGTCACACAATAAAAAATGGAAGAGCATTGAATGAAACAAAGGAATAAAATATTTAGGAAAATAACACTTTCCGTGTATTCAAGATACAGTACTTTTTTCCTTATGCACACATTCATGCAAGCATTTGTCTGTGTATTGCTAAAGACCACTGTGAGGTATGAATATTGTCATAATAAACACTGAAGGAATTACAATAAAATGCAGTGGTATATAAGGTATAATTCAGGGAGTGGAAGAAAGGTTGCTAAAAAATATTTTCATTTAGTAAGGCTGGAGCAAGATAGACTGGCCAAGAGGATGTACAAAGCTGGGTTGAACTGATGGTGTAGAGGATAAACCATTTAGGATGGGTTGAACTGATGGTGTAGAGGATAAACCATTTAGGATGGGTTGAACTGATGGTGTAGAGGATATCCCATTAAGGATGGGTTGGACTAAAGGTGTAGAGAATATCCCACTAAGGATGGGTTGGACTGATGTTGTAGAGGATATCCCATTAAAGGTGGGTTAGACTGACAGTATAGAGGATATTCCATTAAGGATGGATTGGACTAAGGGTGTAGAGGATATCCTACTAAGGACTGGAAGGAGGTTTTGACAAAAAGAGGCTTAAGCATCCAGTAGACATGCGCGAGTATTAACAGTGGAACGAGCAGGGACAACTGATTTTTGGAATTTGATGTACTGTTGAAGTGTGAGCACAGTATTAGCTATCTATGAAAGGACTCAGAGGAGGTGCTTATGAGCCCTGGAGGAGAAGGATGCAATGAAGGATGGGTGGTGTGTTCAGTAAATCATCTGAATTATGTAGTTCATGCACTTCTGGAAAAAACAGCTATGGCGTGAATGATGAAGAATGTATGTCCTTTGCATTGCCCTGCCTTGGCGAGAAGCAGCCTATGTGTTAAAAAATATACTTTCATGCATTACAAAATAATAATTAAATACCACTACAGCATAACATAATGGTCACTAAATATTCAAGAAAATATGATTGGAGAAATAAAAAAGTAAAATTTGTGCATATCAAAATTGTTTAAAGTACAGTACAACAAATAAAAATTAGGCTTAATTCAAGAAATAATGGCAGTGAAGGCTGCATTGGCATCTACACTGGTACATACACTACAGTACTTACGTTTTCCTCTCTGCGTCTTAAATCTGATTGTACTTCCTCAAGTTCTTCCTGCCCTTCGTCCGGTTTCATTTTCCAACCATCTCGAAGCATTTTTAACCCAAATATGGCAAAAAGTGCAGTTGAAGCATAGAATGTGTATGTGCGAGGAATCCACGTGATGACGTAACCAAACAATGCTGGCAAAATATCGAGACAAAGCAAACACTTAACAATTTACTTGTTAATAAAAAACTATAAAACAATACATACACAGTTGTACTAAAGGGAATCATAACATCATGTTTACACAGTATTTCATTTTGATATTCAACAAGTTTCTTCATAATGACTCTAAAGAACAAAAAAGCACAATACCATGACTGGAACAATACACAAATAACCTGCACAAAGGAGAAAAACTTAAGATGACATTTCAGTCCAACTTGGACATTAACTAGTTACACACTGACTGGTTAATGGTCCAAGTTGGATTGAAATGTCGTCATAAGTTTCTTTCTCCTATGTGTAGGTTATTTGTGTAATGACTCTCCTTGCTGAGGCAGTGACTGAATAGGATTACATAGTTTTTTATATATATTTTTCAACGAACTGGCCATAAAAGACTTAAAAAAAAATGAAAGGTTTTCTTTTTAAATTTAGTACTCTATACAGGCATTTCAGTCACCTCTTATAACACGCATGGCTTACAGAGGAAGAATTCTTTTATTTATAATAGTATACCAATACCTAATTAATCAACAATTCATTATATGGCATAAAAAATATGAATTGTGCTGCATAGCATCTAAAATGTACTGCATAATATACTTTGATTTCTCAACAGCAAAATGTTCTTGTAGCATAAGGATATTTATTTTTTCATACACCGGCCATCTCCCACCGAGGCAGGGTGACCCACAAAAGAAACAATTTCACCATTATTCAACACTTTCAGCATTATCTGAAAATCTTATATAATAAATTCATATTCTTCAATCTGCCAAAAATGGATGTGCTAATTCTTGAGAACTTACATGATAAGATATGCATGAAGGCCAATGCAAACATAGCTCCTGCAAATACAGTCACTCTGGGGTGATTCATAGCCATTATAGCTGCAATAAAGAATGTTTTGTCCCCTAATTCTGTCACTACAATCATACTGAGTGATGACACAAAGGCGCTCATGAAGCTGATATCTGCTATTTCTTTGCCTTGCCCATCATGTGAAGAGTTGGAAAACTTTTCTCCGTTGCCATTAACAAGAACTGCTCCAAGGCCAGTATCATCCTAGTGGATAAACAAATTCTATTATTATGGTATGTCATAGTTTACTAATACACAGGCCATATGACATCAGTGCAGGCACTATACTTCTTATCTTCACAATTCAAGTCCACTTTACTAGTCTTCCAGAATACTGTACTATTATTATTCTAGTGATTAAACAAATTAAAACTCTTGCCAAATTTAATGGATATTAATTTAAAATTAAGTGTATCACTGTATACTGATCTGAAATTCCAGTTTCTATGAAAATTTAGGAGTGATTAGTTTTTCTAATCAAACTTAAATTCATTATTATTTAGGATCCTTGTTACATATTGGATATTTTCATGTTTCTCACCTCAAAATCTGGCTGTTCCTTCTTCATAATTGGGTCTACATCAATTGGCTGAAAATCCGCCAAAACCACACCCAGAAGCAGGAGGGTAACACCCACCACCACCCGCACAATTAGAGACATTCTAGTGGTTATCCTGTAACAATAAACACAATAACTATATATTCACCTTAGTCTCCATCTACTCTCTCTCTTTCTCTCTCTCTCTTGGGGCCTGTGTATTCTGAGTTAACAAACACAGAAAAATGCAATATTAAATAACAAACATATAAACCTCAAGGTATGGAAGCAAAGTACTTTTAACATAAATTGCAGAGAATTATCCACTTTAACCATTGTTGAAAATATACAGTTCTCCCCACTGCATGCAGTTAGGCATCTTGTATATACCTCCTCCTCTACAGCTCGAGCACTAATAACAGCATAAACCAATCTAAGACTGAAGAACAGTAGTTCCTAATTACTCTTTTTTTTGGTGAAACTTAAACACTGTGTTATACATTTTCATAAACTTTAATGCATAATGTCCAAAAACTTGCATCCACATGCGAGTTTTTCCAAATACGAGCAGTCGATGGGTTGATTTTTTTGCTTCCATATGCGAGCAAAATTTCCATGAGCGAGCAGACCTCAAGGCAGGTTCCTTGACGCTGGTGAGGGGCTCTTGCTCTTGATCTAAGGAATTGTATCTCATTTGTTTGTTTGACTATCTTATTGAAACTTGGGCAATGTATGATGGAAAGATGTTTCTTAATGTACACTAAAAGTGAAGGAAATCTAAGCATAAATAATGGAGTTCACTTCTCAGCAATTAGTCACCCCTTAGCGGTATTTTTGTATGGGTTTTACGAATGTATTCTCGTGTTTTTGGTCTCATTTGATAGAATGGAAGACATGATTTTGATTGCTTTCACGACAAAAAGTACCTTGAAATTGAGCTCAACGAGGGAGAAATGCTTGTTTGCTTCACTATGTTCAAGAGCAAAGAAATGACATCGCCGTCCATTCCAATATGCAGTCGTGAATGGGTTGACATTTATACAATTATTGCAATAAGCCATAACAGTAAATCTTATATTTTCTGTCTGAATAAAAATTACAAATTATTTATATTTTAATAATAATAATAATAATAATAATAGTAATAGTAATAATAATAATAATAGGTTGGTAGACAGCAACCACCCAGGGAAGTACTACCGTCCTGCCAGATGACTGTGAAACAGAAACCTGTAACTGTTTTGCATGATGGTAGGATTGCTGGTTTCTTTTTCTGTCTCATAAACACGCTAGATAACAGGGATATCTTGCTACTCCTACTTACACTTTGGTCACACTTCACAGACACGCACATGCATATATATATACATACAGAGTATAGGCTAGGTGGCCAAAGACTGCAAACCTCACTCAAGGAGAAAGATCTTGGGGTGAGTATAACACCGAGCATGTCTCCGGAAGCACACATCAATCAGATAACTGCTGCAGCATATGGGCGCCTGGCAAACCTGAGAACAGCATTCCGATACCTTAGTAAGGAATCATTCAAGACACTGTACACCGTGTATGTCAGGCCCATACTGGAGTATGCAGCACCTGTTTGGAACCCGCACTTGATAAAGCACGTCAAGAAACTAGAGAAAGTACAAAGGTTTGCGACAAGGTTAGTTCCAGAGCTAAGGGGAATGTCCTATGAGGAAAGATTAAGGGAAATCGGCCTGACCACACTGGAGGACAGGAGGGTCAGGGGAGACATGATAACGACATATAAAATACTGCGTGGAATAGACAAGGTGGACAAAGACAGGATGTTCCAGGGAGGGGACACAGAAACAAGAGGCCACAATTGGAAGTTGAAGACACAAATGAGTCAGAGAGATAGTAGGAAGTATTTCTTCAGTCATAGAGTTGTAAGGCAGTGGAATAGCCTAGAAAATGACGTAGTGGAGGCAGGAACCATACACAGTTTTAAGACGAGGTTTGATAAAGCTCATGGAGCGGGGAGAGAGAGGGCCTAGTAGCAACCGGTGAAGAGGCGGGGCCAGGAGCTAGGACTCGACCCCTGCAACCACAAATAGGTGAGTACAAATAGGTGAGTACATCTAGGTTTTTCTCCTTTTTCTAAATAGCTCTTGTTCCTCTTTATTTCTTCTATTGTCCATGGGGAAGTGGAAAAGAATCTTTCCTCCGTAAGCCATGCGTGTCGTATGAGGCGACTAAAATGCCGGGAGCAATGGGCTAGTAACCCCTTCTCCTGTAGACATTTACTAAAAAAGAGAAGAAGAAAAACTTTATAAAACTGGGATGCTTAAATGTGCGTGGATGTAGTGCGGATGACAAGAAACAGATGATTGCTGATGTTATGAATGAAAAGAAGTTGGATGTCCTGGCCCTAAGCGAAACAAAGCTGAAGGGGGTAGGAGAGTTTCAGTGGGGGGAAATAAATGGGATTAAATCTCGAGTATCTGAGAGAGTTAGAGCAAAGGAAGGGGTAGCAGTAATGTTAAATGATCAGTTATGGAAGGAGAAAAGAGAATATGAATGTGTAAATTCAAGAATCATGTGGATTAAAGTAAAGGTTGGATGCGAGAAGTGGGTCATAATAAGCGTGTATGCACCTGGAGAAGAGAGGAATGCAGAGGAGAGAGAGAGATTTTGGGAGATGTTAAGTGAATGTATAGGAGCCTTTGAACCAACTGAGAGAGTAATTGTGGTAGGGGACCTGAATGCTAAAGTAGGAGAAACTTTTAGAGAGGGTGTGGTAGGTAAGTTTGGGGTGCCAGGTGTAAATGATAATGGGAGCCCTTTGATTGAACTTTGTATAGAAAGGGGTTTAGTTATAGGTAATACATATTTTAAGAAAAAGAGGATAAATAAGTATACAAGATAATTGTAGGGCAAAATGACAGTAGTTTGTTGGATTATGTATTGGTAGATAAAAGACTGTTGAGTAGACTTCAGGATGTACATGTTTATAGAGGGGCCACAGATATATCAGATCACTTTCTAGTTGTAGCTACACTGAGAGTAAAAGGTAGATGGGATACAAGGAGAATAGAAGCATCAGGGAAGAGAGAGGTGAAGGTTTATAAACTAAAAGAGGAGGGAGTTAGGGTAAGATATAAACAGCTATTGGAGGATAGATGGGCTAATGAGAGCATAGGCAATGGGGTCGAAGAGGTATGGGGTAGGTTTAAAAATGTAGTGTTAGAGTGTTCAGCAGAAGTTTGTGGTTACAGGAAAGTGGGTGCGGGAGGGAAGAGGAGCGATTGGTGGAATGATGATGTAAAGAGAGTAGTAAGGGAGAAAAAGTTAGCATATGAGAAGTTTTTACAAAGTAGAAGTGATGCAAGGAGGGAAGAGTATATGGAGAAAAAGAGAGAGGTTAAGAGAGTGGTGAAGCAATGTAAAAAGAGAGCAAATGAGAGAGTGGGTGAGATGTTATCAACAAATTTTGTTGAAAATAAGAAAAAGTTTTGGAGTGAGATTAACAAGTTAAGAAAGCCTAGAGAACAAATGGATTTGTCAGTTAAAAATAGGAGAGGAGAGTTATTAAATGGAGAGTTAGAGGTATTGGGAAGATGGAGGGAATATTTTGAGGAATTGTTAAATGTTGATGAAGATAGGGAAGCTGTGATTTTGTGTATAGGGCAAGGAGGAATAACATCTTGTAGGAGTGAGGAAGAGCCAATTGTGAGTGTGGGGGAAGTTCGTGAGGCAGTAGGTAAAATGAAAGGGGGTAAGGCAGCTGGGATTGATGGGATAAAGATAGAAATGTTAAAAGCAGGTGGGGATATAGTTTTGGAGTGGTTGGTGCAATTATTTAATAAATGTATGGAAGAGGGTAAGGTACCTAGGGATTGGCAGAGACCATGCATAGTTCCTTTGTATAAAGGCAAAGGGGATAAAAGAGAGTGCAAAAATTATAGGGGGATAAGTCTGCTGAGTATACCTGGTAAAGTGTATTGTAGAGTTATTATTGAAAGAATTAAGAGTAAGACGGAGAATAGGATAGCAGATGAACAAGGAGGCTTTAGGAAAGGTAGGGGTGTGTGGACCAGGTGTTTACAGTGAAACATATAAGTGAACAGTATTCAGATAAGGCTAAAGAGGTCTTTGTGGCATTTATGGATTTGGAAAAGGCGTATGACAGGGTGGATAGGGGGGCAATGTGGCAGATGTTGCAAGTGTATGGTGTAGGAGGTAGGTTACTGAAAGCAGTGAAGAGTTTTTACGAGGATAGTGAGGCTCAAGTTAGAGTATGTAGGAAAGAGGGAAATTATTTCCCAGTAAAAGTAGGCCTTAGACAAGGATGTGTGATGTCATCGTGGTTGTTTAATATATGTATTTATAGATGGGGTTGTAAGAGAAGTAAATGCGAGGGTCTTGACGAGAGGCGTGGAGTTAAAAGATAAAGAATCACACACAAAGTGGGAGTTGTCACAGCTGCTCTTTGCTGATGACACTGTGCTCTTGGGAGATTCTGAAGAGAAGTTACAAAGATTGGTGGATGAATTTGGTAGGGTGTGCAAAAGAAGAAAATTAAAGGTGAATACAGGAAAGAGTAAGGTTATGAGGATAACAAAAAGATTAGGTGATGAAAGATTGGATATCAGATTGGAGGGAGAGAGTATGGAGGAGGTGAATGTATTCAGATATTTGGGAGTGGACGTGTCAGCGGATGGGTCTATGAAAGATGAGGTGAATCATAGAATTGATGAGGGAAAAAGAGTGAGTGGTGCACTTAGGAGTCTGTGGAGACAAAGAACTTTGTCCTTGGAGGCAAAGAGGGGAATGTATGAGAGTATAGTTTTACCAACGCTCTTATATGGGTGTGAAGCATGGGTGATGAATGTTGCAGCGAGGAGAAGGCTGGAGGCAGTGGAGATGTCATGTCTGAGGGCAATGTGTGGTGTGAATATAATGCAGAGAATTCATAGTTTGGAAGTTAGGAGGAGGTGCGGGATTACCAAAACTGTTGTCCAGAGGGCTGAGGAAGGGTTGTTGAGGTGGTTCGGACATGTAGAGAGAATGGAGCGAAACAGAATGACTTCAAGAGTGTATCAGTCTGTAGTGGAAGGAAGGCGGGGTAGGGGTCGGCCTAGGAAAGGTTGGAGAGAGGGGGTAAAGGAGGTTTTGTGTGCAAGGGGCTTGGACTTCCAGCAGGTATGCATGAGCGTGTTTGATAGGAGTGAATGGAGACAAATGGTTTTTAATACTTGACGTGCTGTTGGAGTGTGAGCAAAGTAACATTTATGAAGGGGTTCAGGGAAACCGGCAGGCCGGACTTGAGTCCTGGAGATGGGAAGTACAGTGCCTGCACTCTGAAGGAGGGGTGTTAATGTTGCAGTTTAAAAACTGTAGTGTAAAGCACCCTTCTGGCAAGACAGTGATGGAGTGAATGATGGTGAAAGTTTTTCTTTTTCGGGCCACCCTGCCTTGGTGGGAATCGGCCAGTGTGATAATAAAAAAAAATAATATGTATAATAATAGTATAATAATGTAATACAATAATAATATGTATAATAATAATATATATATAATAATATATAATACAGTGGACCCTCGACTAACGCTATTAATCCGTTCCTGAGAGCTCATCGTTAGTCAAGTTAATTTTCCCCATAAGAAATAATGGAAATCAAATTAATCCATGCAAGACACCCAAAAGCATTGAAAAAAAAAATTTTAACACATGAAATATTAATTTTAATACACACAAACTGAAGAAGACATGCACAGTTACATGACACTTACCTTTATTGAAGATCTGGTGATGATTGATGGGATGGGAAGAGGGGAGTGTGTTGATGGTCTTAGTGTTTAGAAGGGGAATCCCCTTCCATTAGGACTTGAGGTGGCAAGTCCTTTTTCGGGGTTACTTCCCTTCTTCTTTTAATGCCACTAGGACCAGCTTGAGTCACTGGACCTCTGTCGCACAACATATCTGCCCATAGAGGCCTGTACCTCCCGTTCCTTTATGACATTACTAAAGTGTTTCACAACATTGTCAGTGTCACCATTAAACACTTGTTCAGGTTTCAGTCCTTCACTGTCTATGTACTCCTTGAATTCCTGCACATATTTTTCAGCTGCTTTTGGGTCCAAACTGGCAGCCTCACCATGCCTTATCACACTATGTATGCCACTACGATTCTTAAATCTCTCAAACCAACCTTTGCTGGCCTTAAATTCACTCACATCACCACTAGTTGCTGGCATTTTTCTAATTAAATCGTCATGCAACTTCCTAGCCTTTTCACATATGATCGCTTGAGAGATGCTATCTGTTTTTCGTTTATCCATACCAATAACAGTCTCTCAACATCTTCTATCACTTGCGATCTCAGTTTCGAAAACATAGTTGCACCTTTGGCAAGAACAGCTTCCTTGATTGCCATTTTCTTGGCCACAATAGTAGCGATGGTTGATTGGGGTTTTGTGTACAGCCTGGCCAGCTTGGAGACATGCACTCCACTTTCATACTTAGCAATGATCTCTTTCTTCATATCCATAGTAATTCTCACCCTTTTTGCTGTAGGGTTGGCACTAGAAGCTTTCTTGGGGCCCATGGTGACTTATTTTGCAGGTGCAATCACTAAAAAGTGTATGATAATATGAAATGTTAGATTGTATGCTTGGAAGCGACCGCGGTGGCTGGCTGGCTTGTAAACACTGGCCAGAAGTGGACACGTCTCAGACGGAACGAATAGTGTTGGTCAAGTTTTTTAGCGCTAATCGAGGCAAAATTTTTGCGATAAAATGTATCGCTAGTCAGATTTATCGTTAATCGATGCCATCGCTGGTCGAGGGTCCACTGTAATATATAATATATAATAATATATAATATAAAATAATATATAAAATATATATAATATATATATAATAATAATAAAAAAGTGGGAGAGGCACTGTCAAGAAATTTTAATGAAAATAAGAAAAAATTTTGGAGTGAGTTAAACAAGTTAAGAAAGCCTAGGAAAAGTATGCATTTGTCAGTTAAAAACAGAGTAGGGGAGTTAGTAGATGGGGAGAGGGAGGTATTAGGTAGATGGCGAGAATATTTTGAGGAACTTTTAAATGTTGAGGAAGAAAGGGAGGCGGTAATTTCATGCACTGGTAAGGGAGGTATACCATCTTTTAGGAGTGAAGAAGAGCAGAATGTAAGTGTGGTGGAGGTACGTAGAATGAAAGGGGGTAAAGCAGCTGGAACTGATGGGATCATGACAGAAATGTTAAAAGCCGGGGGGGATATAGTGTTGTAGTGGTTGGTATTTTGTTTAATAAATGTATGAAAGAGAGGAAGGTACCTAGGGATTGGCAGAGAGCATGTATAGTCCCTTTATATAAAGGGAAAGGGGACAAAAGAGATTGTAAAAATTATAGAGGAATAAGTTTACCGAGTATACCAGGAAAAGTATACAGTAGGGTTATAATTGAAAGAATTAGAGGTAAGACAGAATGTAGAATTGCGGATGAGCAAGGAGGCTTCAGAGTGGGTAGGGGATGTGTAGATCAAGTGTTTACATTGAAGCATATATGTGAACAGTATTTAGATAAAGGTAGGGAAGTTTTTATTGCATTTATGGATTTAGAAAAGGCATATGATAGAGTGGATAGAGGAGCAATGTGGCAGATGTTGCAAGTATATGGAATAGGTGGTAAGTTACTAAATGCTGTAAAGAACTTTTATGAGGATAGTGAGGCTCAGGTTAGGGTATGTAGAAGAGAGGGAGAATACTTCCCGGTAAAAGTAGGTCTTAGACAGGGATGTGTAATGTCACAATGGTTGTTTAATATATTTATAGATGGGGTTGTAAAAGAAGTAAATGCTAGGGTGTTCGGGAGAAGGGTGGGATTAAATTATGGGGAATCAAATTCAAAATGGGAATTAACACAGTTACTTTTTGCTGATGATACTGTGCTTATGGGAGATTCTAAAGAAAAATTGCAAAGGTTAATGGATGAGTTTGAGAATGTGTGTAAAGGTAGAAAGTTGAAAGTGAACATAGAAAAGAGTAAGGTGATGAGGGTATCAAATGATTTAGATAATGAAAAAATGGATATCAAATTGGGGAGGAGGAGTATGGAAGAAGTGAATGTTTTCAGATACTTGGGAGTTGAAGTGTCGGCGGATGGATTTATGAAGGATGAGGTTAATAATAGAATTGATGAGGGAAAAAAGGTGAGTGGTGCGTTGAGGTATATGTGGAGTCAAAAAACGTTATCTATGGAGGCAAAGAAGGGAATGTATGAAAGTATAGTAGTACCAACACTCTTATATGGATGTGAAGCTTGGGTGGTAAATGCAGCAGTGAGGAGACGGTTGGAGGCAGTGGAGATGTCCTGTCTAAGGGCAATGTGTGGTGTAAATATTATGCAGAAAATTCGGAGTGTGGAAATTAGGAGAAGGTGTGGAGTTAATAAAAGCATTAGTCAGCGGGCAGAAGAGGGGTTGTTGACGTGGTTTGGTCATTTAGAGAGAATGGATCAAAGTAGAATGACATGGAAAGCATATAAATCTATAGGGGAAGGAAAGAGGGGTAGGGGTCGTCTTCGAAAGGGTTGGAAAGAGTTGGTAAAGGAGGTTTTGTGGGCAAGGGGCTTGGACTTCCAGTAAGCGTGCACGAGCGTGTTAGATAGGAGTGAATGGAGACGAATGATACTTGTGACCTGACGATCTGTTGGAGTGTGAGCAGGGTAATATTTAGTGAAGGGATTCAGGGAAACCGGTTATTTTCATATAGTCGGACTTGAGTCCTGGAAATGGGAAGTACAATGCCTGCACTTTAAAGGAGGGGTTTGGGATATTGGCAGTTTGGAGGGATATGTTGTGTATCTTTATACGTATATGCTTCTAAGCTGTTGTATTCTGAGCACCTCTGCAAAAACAGTGATAATGTGTGAGTGTGGTGAAAGTGTTGAATGATGATGAAAGTATTTTCTTTTTGGGGATTTTTCTTTCTTTTTTTGGGTCACCCTGCCTCGGTGGGAGACGACCGACTTGTTGAAAAAAAAAAAAAAAAAATTACTACATAATAATTATAATAATAGATGGCTTCAAAAGGCCATCACTAGATGGCAGTGTTTACCACAACAAAGAGGGAGTGGTTGTGGCCACCTCCATCTGTTACATAATGACATATTTTATTCTAGAGTATATATCAGGTTTCTGTTATTTATATTGTTTGTTATGTCATATTAGATGAACTGTGATATATAAATAAGCCGTATAGATGATATTAGCAAAATCATTCAAGAAGTATTTTGTCCGGTCTCCAGATTGTCGTCCACCGCCAACACCGCCCATACCACTACACGAAATACATATTTTATTCATTTTAGAGTATATATCAGGTTTCTATGTTATTTATATTGTTTATTATGTCTTATTAGATCAAGTGAGATAGATAAATAAGCTGTTAAGTTGGTATTAGCAAAATTATTGAAGTAGAGAATTCCATTGGAACGGATTAATTGCATTTCAATTAATTTAAATGAGAAAAATTGACTGTGCAAACGAGCAAATCCAGCTGCGAACAAGGTCATGGAACGGATTAAACTCGTAAGTAGAGGTTTCACTGTATATTAATTGAAGTATAACATATACAGGTAGTTATTTCTTAATTTTTAAACATTCTACATTTTCTTATCCATTATGAGGAAGGTGTAGTAGTAATCAGTGTTGGTGGTGTCTGCAATTATTGCTATTTTGAGAGGAGCTATTATATTGGAAAGATATGGTTAACTGAGGATGCATGTGTCTCAGAAATTTTATAGGCTTAATTATACCTGGTGTATTAGCAAGAATTCATTTGAACATGTTAAAGAAGTCACCTACTTGTAGGACTTCACTGGATGAGATTTATGTTGAGTCACCAGTAAGTATTAGGTGATATTTGTTAAACTGTTTATTGATTATTCGTATTTTAGGTTGTCACTGAAGGTGGAAATATTAGTACGAGGCAATCTGTATACTATTCCAACTATAATTGGGGGCTTAAGTTTTTGGTTTTAAAATTTGAGAATATATTTTCACCATGTTCATTCCTGGTACATGTAGAGTTATTACCATGGCTCGGTTGGCAACGCTCTCTCTGTCATGTGGGTTTCGAAAACGTGGATAGGGTAAAAATACTCACGTAGGCTGGTAGTACGTATAATATAACGGAAAGTGTGGGAAGCGCCAACAGCCGACCTGCCTCTCTCTGGCTCCCTGACTAGACTAACTGACCCACCAGTGTCTATGGGTGAGGTGGTGTTTGAAATCCTGCTATGGTCAGCAGCAATATGAATACAGTCAGTGATTCACTCAGAGACGGTTGGTAGTGAGTCATCTACTGGTACACTGGTTACTGGTAACTGGTTACTAGGAACTGGTACTACTACTGAGAGCTCGGCGACGCTAACGTATGTCGTCTCGACATACGACTAATACAAACTAGAGATGGCAGGTATACGGCTTGGGCTGATTCTATACAATGTCAAAGTACACAACAATTGAACATTATAACATACATAAGTAGAACATTGGAATGGAAGCTTACGTAACTGAAACTGTGTAATCTCAACGTTGAGTTTCATTCGATGAGTTGTGCTATATTATACCTTGTATTGCATTACAGTTTCAGTTACGTAAGCTTCCATTCCAATATTCTACTTATGTATGTTATAATGTTCAATTGTTGTGTACTTTGACATTGTATAGAATCAGCCCAAGCCATACACCTGCCGTCTCTAGTTTGTATTAGTTGTATGTTGGGACGACATACGTTAGCGTCGCCGAGCTCTCAGTAGTAGTACCAGCTCCTAGTAACCAGTTACCAGTAACCAGTGTACCAGTAGATGACTCACTACCAACCGTCTCTGCGTGAATCACTGACTGTATTCATATTGCTGCTGACCATAGCAGGATTTCAAACACCACCTCACCCATAGACACTGGTGGGTCAGTTAGTCTAGTCAGGGAGCCAGAGAGAGGCAGGTCAGCTGTTGGCGCTTCCCACACTTTCCGTTATATACGTACTACCAGCCTACGTGAGTATTTTTACCCTATCCACGTTTTCGAAGCCCACATGACATCTCTTCATACTCTTGGGTGTCTGAGATTTGATCCTCAGCATAGGTGGAAATGTTGGGCACGTTTCCTTACACCTGCTGTTCCTGTTCGCCTAGCAGTAAATACTTACCTGGGTGTTAATCAGCTGTTGTGGGTTGCATCCTGGGGGACAATATTAAAGGACCCCAAAAGAAATACGACAGACAGTCCTTGATGATGCACTGAATTTCTTGGGTTATCCTGGGTAAATAACCCTCTGGGTTAAAAATCAGAACAAATCTTATCTTATCTTAATCTTATTAATTTATTAAAGTGCTAATAGACTGAAGTACTCCCCCCACCCCACCCCCACCCACATTTCATCAGGCCTGCAGTTATGAATGGCCGTGTATCCAGGTAATGCAAAGATGTCTCGTATGTCATGTTTAAGTCAGGTTTCAGTAAGAATAATAAAAGTTATATTAACATTTAAAGACTCTAGTGATCTAACATTGTAACGGAATAATAATATATTTTTGAAGTTGCTGAGAACAGTGTTTGCAGAAGAATACTGATTATCATTGTGATAAGACTGAAGATTTAAACGGGGTCAATATCCGCATTCATGAACTATAAGTAAGTTTTATTTAGGTACAGGTACACATAAATACAATTACATAAATTATCATACATAGCAGCATAAGTGTAGATTACCTAGGATAACCCAAAAAAGTCAAAGTGACTTATTTCCATTGGAGTCCTTGCAATAACATGCTATTTAAACAATAAAAGGAGATATACTAGCAATAAAGTAAACTGATTTATTTAAATTAACATTAAAGGGATGATCAGATCATAATAAGAGGTACATGTGTGTTAGATAGTGACAGTCCAGACAGTTATACCAGAAATCATTCTCTTCCCTATATAGTAGGATATGTAAAGAGGAGGAGGATAAAGTAAAGGTATCAGCAATCAAGAACTTGTAATATGAGAAATTGAGTGAGGACTAATACAGAATAATTAGCTGGTATATAACTATTAACAAAATCTATCATGAAAATAGGGACAATGTACAGAAGTACAAAATCACAATAATTATTATTATTATTATTATTATTATTATTATTATCAAGGGGTAAGTGCTAAACCCATAGGATTATACAGTGCCTGTGGGGGATAAATGTGGAAGGTATTCAGGCTTAATTCAGGGAACTGGAGCACAGATCCAATTCCCTAGAGAAAGAGCCCCTCACCAGTGTCAAGGAACCTTTCTTGAGAGGCATAATAAAGTAGCTTATAATTAAACAAAGACTGAAACTTCAACTGCAATTATGAGACAGATTGTTACGTATATTAACTGCAATGTAAACTTCTATATGCACTAACCTATCATACGCAGACACACCTCAGCATACACACGTCTCATCATTTACAGATAAATTTCATACCATAAAGATTGTCCCACCAAGCTGTAATAAAGTCAGAGAGCTAAAAGGTACCTGAAGAATGAAGCTACAGAGAGGAAGGAGAGTGACTTCTTGTAAAGTTAATTTAATCGTGGGGAGCGCTAAACCCATAGAATTATACAGCGCACGTGGGGGGAATGGAAGGTATTTAGGTTCAATTCAGGTAACTGGAGCACAGATCCAATTCCCTAGACCAAGAGTCCCTCACTAGCATCACGAAACTTCCCTTGAGGGGACTTGTATAGCTAAAAATTGTGTAACTATTATTGTAAGGTGATCCTCTCTTTAACCCCTAAACGGTCCAAACGTATATATATGTTCACTCGCGTAGCGCCCCAAATTTTTTGAGATTTTTTTTTTTTTATAGGAAAAAAGAGCATATGGTACCCAGGGGTCCCCAATTATTTTAATATGGTGCACAGTGAGTGCGCACACCCATTCTCTAATGTCTAGGCGACTCAGGCTTATCGTGGCAGTGTTGAATGAATGACAAGGAAAACATTTATATACGTTTGGGGCGCTACGCACGTGAACGTATATATACGTTTGGACCATTTAAGGGTTAATGTTCATGTAAATAACTCAATTCACTTTATTCATATTAAACCCCCTTTTACTGCAACTGTTTTAACACCGAGTTACTCAGCTGTTTTAATTTTTAAGGTTGTAATCGTGACTGATTTCTACTGCATCTTACAGCTAGGCTTTAAATAAGTTATTGCATGGGCCCCATTGGAAATAAGTAACTTGGTGTTATTATAATAAAAAATGAAGCACTAAACCTACAAGGGTCATACAGCATAACTTTGTATGATCTTTTTGGGGGGGATTATCCATGGTAATTGACACAAGTCAATTACCATGGATAATTGTAGTCATCTAAATAGAAATAAATAATTTTGTCAAACTTTTTTGAGGTTATCCTAGGTGACTGAAATATATTTTTCTCTTCGTAATAATTGTACTTATGTGTACTTGTATCTAAATAAACTTAGTTTATTCCTATTGCATTTTTATTGTAAGTGATTTTCACATAGTTGAGTTACTTAGCTGTTTAATTAATTGATTTCTAGTGTTAAGCGTTAAGATATTACAAGGACTCCCAGTGGAAATAAGTCAATTTGTCTAACTTTCTGGGGTTATCCTAAGTAATTTACAATTATGAAAATTGTATTAATGTGTACCTCTACCTAAATAAATTTACTAAACGTTTCGCTCTCCAGCTGTCAAACCAGCTTGAAAAAATAAAACTGGAGAGCGAAACATTTCCGCAACAAAACGTCACATAATTACACATGTGTCCTTTTACCTAACTGTCCCACATGATAAGAGAAAAAAAAATTACATACCGGGCAAGGTTGTAGGTTAAATTATAAGTATTCCCGCGTCAGTCCATGTGTAAGCCTCCTGGTAGTTATGGTTGGTGTAACAGCGAGTACAACCCTGATAGTGAACGAGGGCAGGCAGGTGTGTGTGTGTGTGTGTGTGGGAGAGAGAAGCTGCAGAGAGACCACGAGAGATACAGACACGAGATATATCTGTCCTCGCCACCGTGAATCAAGTTGTTGAGAACATCAGCTGGATATAAGCACTGCACTCTCACCTATTTCCCCATAAAAACAACTAAAAAACATCACATTTACAGTTTATAAAGTATCAGGTAGTACAAATGTAAGATCAATTACTCTTTAAATATAATCTAATACCCTTGTGTAGGGTTTGTTGTGTATGTTATAGCTCACAAGACGGTGCTTACGTCACTATGTTTCAAAGGTTCCTGCACCTCAGGCAACGTCTTATTTTTAACGTTGTAAGCACGTCTTGTCCTCCTCCTGTACATAACGAACGTTAGGTGTACAACGAAGTAGTCTACGATGGTATATGTCTTGTTTGACATTTTACAAGAGTTGACAGCTGTTAAATCTGCAAGTGGGTCACTTACAATTGTGTGGTCACAGCTGCAAGTGGGTCACTTACAACTGTACGTGGTCACAGCTGCAAGTGGGTCACTTACAACTGTACGTGGTCACAGCTGCAAGTGGGTCACTTACAACTGTACGTGGTCACAGCTGCAAGTGGGTCACTTACAACTGTACGTGATCACAGTTGCAAGTGGGTCACTTACAACTGTATGTGGTCACAGCTGCAAGTGGGTCACTTACAACTGTATGTGGTCACAGCTGCAAGTGGGTCACTTACAACTGTATGTGGGTGCAGGTGGCCTGGTGGCTAAAGCTCCCGCTTCACACACGGAGGGCCCGGGTTCGATTCCCGGCGGGGTGGTAATATTTCGACGTGTTTCCTTACACCTGTTGTCCTGTTCACCTAGCAGCATATAGGTACCTGGGTGTTAGTCGACTGGGGGACAAGATTGAGGACCACAATGGAAGTTAGACAGTCCTCGATGACGCACTGACTTTCTTGGTTTATCCTGGGTGGCTAACTCTCCAGGGTTAAAAATCCGAACGTTTCCATACACTGACGAACGGGGTCGATCCCCGCTACGGGTGGAAACATTAGGACGTATTTCCATGTGTTTCCTGCTGTCCATGTACACCTAGCAGTAAAATAGGTACCTGGGTGTTAGGGGACTGGTGTGGGTTGCATCCTGGGATAAGATAAGATTTCGTTCGGATTTTTAACCCCGGAGGGTTAGCCACCCAGGATAACCCAAGAAAGTCAGTGCGTCATCGAGGACTGTCTAACTTATTTCCATTGGGGTCCTTAATCTTGTCCCCCAGGATGCGACCCACACCAGTCGACTAACACCCAGGTACCTATTTGCTGCTAGGTGAACAGGACAACAGGTGTAAGGAAACGTGTCGAATGTTTCCACCCGCAGGGAATCGAACCCGGGCCCTCCGTGTGTGAAGCGGGAGCTTTAGCCACCAGGCCACCTGACCACCGAAAAATTGACAAAATTGACCTAATTTGCCCGAAATTGCATAACAAGAGGCTTTCTATATCAAACCAAATCAAAAATTCATTTCTTTGGCAAGGTGACAATGTGTGTGTTTACATTTTGGGCAGACTTAACCTAATACAGGGGGAGCGTTAAACCCGTAGGATTATACATCGCATTTGGGGGGGGGATTTATGGAAGGTATTCAGGCTCAATACAGAGAACTGTTGCACAGATCCAATTCCCTAGATCAAGAGCCCCTCACCAGCGTCAAGGAACCTCCCTAGACGGGCTCCTAGTCTAGACAGGTGACAAGTGGTAGATTACAGATATTCAATATTTTAGTCTATTATTCACATGAGGTTGCACAATTTACTATACAAATATACATTTTTAAGTTTGTAATAATGACTTAAATAGTTAAGGGATAATAAAATATTTAGGAGAGTTGCTTTAAATTCGGTTAGAGTTTAGCATAGTGTGGTTATGGCTGTTATTGAGAGATGAGATGATTTTTTTGAGTATAGTCCTAAATTGATTTGTGGCCAGGGGACCTCTTGCTGTTTCAGGCAGAGAGTTCCAGATATTCGGGCCCTTTATGTGCACTGGGTTAAGTTTAATTTACGACTACAATTGCAGTATTTATTATTTGCCTATATATAAGGACAACAAATTTAGCTAGTTAGCTGGATAGTTTATTTAGGTACATAGTAACACATGTAAATTATCTAGGATCACCCCCCCCCTCCCTTTCTCGAATAAAGATCAGACGAATAATAATAATAATAACAATATCATCTTTATTTCTACAAGTACATGACATCAGTGACATACTACTATATAGAAAGACACTTGTTATGCAGAGAATTTCGGGCAAATTAGGTCAGTTTTGTCCCAGGATGCGACCCGCACCAGTCGATTAACATCCAGGTACCCATTTCATACTGATGGGTGAACATGGACAGCAGGTGTCTTATGGTAACACGTCCTAACGTTTTCCAGCCATACCGGAGATTCGAACTCTGGATCTCAGTGTGTGAGGTGAGTGCGCTAGCGACTGAGCTACGGGACACCTCAAGTGACTTATTTCCACTGGGACAACGCTGTATGACCCTTATGGATTTAACGTTTAGTTGTGATAATAATAATAATAATTTCCACTGAGGTCATTGTAATACAAAATAAGTTTATTTAGGCACAGGTACACACGAGTACAATTATCATACATAGTGCAAATTGCCTAGGATAACCCGGATTAACCCCAAAAAGTCAGACAAGCGACTTATTTCCAAGGATTCTCGTGGGATGTGTTGGGTTCTTCTAAGAATGTTCACGAGACGAGTGTTGTGTCGTCTCACGGATGCGTACTACAGGCACAGCCTGGTGTTTGATATACGGTTGATTAATGGAGTCTACAGCCTATCGACTTCACGGCTGCATCTCACCTGTTCACCACCAGTTAAGAATACTTTATTACTTAAAATAGGAATTGAAGTAAATTCTTGATGTATATACACATAAATCTCCATGTTTGTACCTAGAGATATAGTACACAAATCTCAATGTATATATCCTGAGATATATACACATCTAGTGGAAATACCCTGAGATTCTAAGATGCAGCTCTTGGCGCATAACTTCGGGAAACAGAACACGTGTCTTTTGTTAGTCAAAAAACAGGACACGTATCATGTTCATCAAGAAACATAACACGTTACTTTGTTCTATATATACATATGTATATATATCTTTCAATACACCGGCCACATCCCACCGAAGCAGGGTGGCCCAAAAAGAAAAACGAAAGTTTCTCATAAATTTAGTAATGTATACTGGAGAAGGGGGTTACTAGCCCCTTGCTCCTGGCATTTTAGTCGCCTCTTACGACACTCATGGTTTGCGGAGGAAGAATTCTGTTCCATTTCCCTATGGAGATAAGAGGAAATAAACAAGAACAAGAACTAGTAAGACAAACGAAAACCCAGACGAGTGTGTGTGTATATATATATGCTTGTACATGCATGTGTAGTGTGACCTAAGTGTAAGTAGAAGTAGCAAGACGTACGTGAAATCTTGCATAATAATAATAATTGTATATTATAAACAGGCAACACTTGTAAAAACCCTATATGCAAACAATACATTGTTTACGTCACAAAATGCAAACATCATACGTCGAGAACATGGGTATCATAATGAACAAAAGAGAACTTGATTCAGAACCACAGATATTGTGGTGATAACTTCTCGATTAGGCAGCACGTATATGATGGCATCCATCTAATGGAAATAAGTCACTTTGGCTTTTTTTGGGTTATCCTAGGTGCTCTATGCATGTGCTGCTATGTATATAATGTATGTAACTGTATTTGCGTATACCTGATTAAACTTACTAATTACTATGATATGCAAAAAAAAAAAATAGGCCTACCACAAGAATATGTAAATATATACAGATACTGTACATACACCAAGCCGTGTATATCTCTGCATATACCACAAGAATATGTAAATATATACAGATACTGTACATACACCAAACCGTGTATATCTCTGCATATACACTGAGAGTTTAATCCTTATATTTGGGGGTTAAATTAATCTTGACTGGTGAAGAGGTCCAATGCACCCTTAATGACCATCGTGTAGTTGATAGGCTTTTAACCCAACTAACCAACCAGCCAGATAACCTTGTTCACGTTGAAACTGTAGTGAGAAGACTGTCTCACGCTGCGGTATACACACACACAACAGGGACGAGTGTGAGGCAACAATGTGTGGCAATTGTGAGTGAATCATGATATATTTCATTAACATTGCACGCTCTGCGACGAGTGTGTTACACGGTGTGAATAAAAGTTGAGAACAATGTCATTTCCATGAACTAGGGAAATATATGCCCGATTTTACGCGCAGGTGGTGTCAGGACCAGTGGTGGAACAAGCACAGGGGATGTCAGCGCCGTCGCAACACCTAAAAGGTAGGATGTCAGGACCAGTGGTGGAACAAGCACAGGGGATGTCAGCGCCGTCGCAACACCTAAAAGGTAGGATGTCAGGACCAGTGGTGGAACAAGCACAGGGGATGTCAGTGCCGTCGCAACACATAAAAGGTAGGATGTCAGGACCAGTGGTGGAACAAGCACAGGGGATGTCAGCGCCGTCGCAACACCTAAAAGGTAGGATGTCAGGACCAGTGGTGGAACAAGCACAGGGGATGTCAGTGCCGTTGCAACACCTAAAAGGTAGGATGTCAGGACCAGTGGTGGAACAAGCACAGGGGATGTCAGCGCCGTCGCAACACCTAAAAGGTAGGATGTCAGGACCAGTGGTGGAACAAGCACAGGGGATGTCAGTGCCGTCGCAACACATAAAAGGTAGGATGTCAGGACCAGTGGTGGAACAAGCACAGGGGATGTCAGTGCCGTCGCAACATCTAAAAGGTAGGATGTCAGGACCAGTGGTGGAACAAGCACAGGGGATGTCAGCGCCGTCGCAACACCTAAAAGGTAGGATGTCAGGACCAGTGGTGGAACAAGCACAGGGGATGTCAGTGCCGTTGCAACACCTAAAAGGTAGGATGTCAGGACCAGTGGTGGAACAAGCACAGGGGATGTCAGCGCCGTCGCAACACCTAAAAGGTAGGATGTCAGGACCAGTGGTGGAACAAGCACAGGGGATGTCAGTGCCGTTGCAACACCTAAAAGGTAGGATGTCAGGACCAGTGGTGGAACAAGCACAGGGGATGTCAGTGCCGTCGCAACACCTAAAAGGTAGGATGTCAGGACCAGTGGTGGAACAAGCACAGGGGATGTCAGCGCCGTCGCAACACCTAAAAGGTAGGATGTCAGGACCAGTGGTGGAACAAGCATAGGGGATGTCAGTGCCGTCGCAACACCTAAAAGGTAGGATGTCAGGACCAGTGGTGGAACAAGCACAGGGGATGTCAGCGCCGTCGCAACACCTAAAAGGTAGGATGTCAGGACCAGTGGTGGAACAAGCACAGGGGATGTCAGTGCCGTCGCAACACCTAAAAGGTAGGATGTCAGGACCAGTGGTGGAACAAGCACAGGGGATGTCAGCGCCGTCGCAACACCTAAAAGGTAGGATGTCAGGACCAGTGGTGGAACAAGCACAGGGGATGTCAGCGCCGTCGCAACACCTAAAAGGTAGGATGTCAGGACCAGTGGTGGAACAAGCACAGGGGTTGTCAGCGCCGTCGCAACACCTATAAGGTAGGATGTCAGGACCAGTGGTGGAACAAGCACAGGTGTTGTCGGCGCCGTCGCAACACCTATAAGGTAGGATGTCAGGACCAGTGGTGGAACAAGCACAGGTGTTGTCAGCGCCGTCGCAACACCTATAAGGTAGGGTGTCAGCTCCAAGTTATAGTAGAACCTCCAATAAGAGAACTAATTATGGAAAACCTCTTCAAGGGGGACTCCTTGTCGCGATGAGGAATTGGACCTTTCACTCTTCTTCTTCCGACCAAATCTAAATACCCCCCCCCCCCTCACTCCTCTCTTCACTTCCATCATTCCCAGCCCTCCTTTCCCCATCCTTCCCCTATATCCCCATCCTCCCCTCCCCTTTCTTTCCCGCTTTTGGCCTTTAGGTCTTCCTTCCGAAATTCACGGTACAAACAAGTACGATAAAACACCTAAATTACTGGAAACGGTTGAAATCCCTTAACTTGTATTCCCTGGAATGCAGGCGAGAAAAATAATGGTAATATACACCTGAAAAATCCTAGAGGAATTAGTACCAAATTTACACACGAAAATCACTCCCTACGAAAGCTAGACTCGTCAGGAGATGCAACATCCCCCCAATGAAAAGCAGGGGCCCCACGTGTACACTGAGAAAACACTAAGTTTCAGGGGCCCAAGACTGTTCAACTGCCTCCCATCATAGATAAGGGGAGATTACAGTAAATCCCTATCTGTCATCAAGAAGGCTCTGGATAGGTACCTAAAGTCAATACCTGATCAACCAGGCTGTAGTTCGTACGTCGGTTTGCGTGCAGCCAGCAGTAACGGCCTGGTTGATCAGGCCCTGATCCGAGAGACCTGGTCACAAACCGGGCCGCAGGGGAGTTGACCCCTGAAATCCTCTCCAGGTATACTCCAAGTAATTAAAATTTTGGAATACTGTATAGCCTAAAACCTTCTAGAAACAAAGAAACCTGTGACAAAGCTTGGTGGTACTAACTTTCAGGGTGATCCCAGCTATTACATATAAAAAACAGGTCTGCAAAATTGATCAAATAAAAACAAGATTATCTGCACTCTCACCTCCATATTTCTGCTCAAATACGCTTACTTTTTTACATTTAACCATGTATTTTTATGTTCCATTGGTCTGCTGACAGTATTGTGCTCCTGGGTACATTAACCAGGACACTGATATTCTTTTCCTGAGTCCTTGCCCATGTAACTTGTTTCATGTTTGCACCACCTTACTCTTCCATAATTACTATTATAGCTAAGTGATAAACTTACAAGGGTTATACAGTGCTGTAGGGTAGGGTGTGCTTAAGGTTTAATATGCTTGATCAGAGACTAGCGAGGAGAATACAAGAGAGGTAGAGTTAGCGAGGGCGGTGAGGAGTGCTAAATGAAGTATAAACAGAGTTTATGTAATAAATCTGTCGCTGTCAAAAAGTCAGTCTGTGTCAAAGGTGGGGCCGCTTGCTAGTAGATAGGGCAGTCTAAAAGAATATGGCAAACTGAAATTAGAACCTGACAATTCTCAGAGTGGAACTGGGCGCCTCTCCCGTAGCTCGATCGCTAGAACACTCGGCTCGCACACAGAGGTCTGGAGTTCGAATTCCCGGTATGGTTGGATAACACTAGGACGTGTTTCCATAAGACACCTGCTGTCCATGTTCACCCATCATATAAAATGGGTACTTGGGTGTTAGTCGACTGACCTGGGACAAAACTGACCTAATTTGCCCGAAATGCTCTGCATAACGAGCTGCTTTATATATAGTAGTATGTCATTGATGTCAGCTAGGCCTGTATACTTTGTGCATGTACTTGTAGGAATAGATATTATTATTATATTATATAGCTATGAGTAAGACGTGTGTGCCCGATGCGAAGACTGGAAAGTGGAGTCTCCCAGCAACGACATCAATGATGAAAATACCAGAATCCTAAACATGGCTTGATAGAATATAATTTATGAATCAACTCAGACCACAGTATTGTCAATGGTTGTGAAGGTGAACAGAGATTACAGCAATGTACCACCAGCTGCGCAGCAGAGTCCGACTGCTCGTTGCCCTGAAGATCTCCATGACCATGTACTTAGCAGAAAACGATTTCTTTGTTTTGCTAGAAATGCGGTGCAACCAAATATACGAACTAAGGGTGAGGCGAATTAATTTTTGTGATAGACTTCAAAGCACTGAAGGACTCAAACTACCATGAATGCTGAGGTAGGCTTGGATGGAGTACATTTAATCACCATGAGAGTTGCATACATTTCAGCTGTGAAAATGCTAGCCGAGTCTAATAAATAACTTTGCACAGCACTGTCCGGAAACACTGCTGCAAACTCGACACTGTCAGAGGGTTTAGATCCATCAGAGTAAACTCCGCGAGGCCTGGTCACAGACCGGGCCGCTGGGTCGTTGACCCCTTGAAACACTCTCCAGGTATACTACAGGTATACTACTCAAGAATTATTTAGGGGCGGCGCCTCTTGGTGGACATTTATAATAACATCAGTTCTAATTCTAAAACTCAAACCCGACTGATACTTTTTTTTAGAATCTAAAAGATACTGCCTCGTGATAAGGTTGGTGTGGAGGAGGGGAGCATGTCCCTATCACCTGCCTCCTGGTATGGTGGGCGTGGGCACGTCCATGTTCACCTGCCCTACTTCCTCTTTCACTGTCTGGGTATAGGAGAGGGTAAAGGTCACCTTTAACCAAGGAAACGACACCGTTTACCCCAAAGATACCTCCTGGAGCCGGGCGGTAGTGACATCCAAGAGTCGACTTATTTTGTTGGATGCACCGTAGACATGTGGCTTTTCCTGCATGATAGAATGATGATAAATGGACTGACTGGTGTCAGTCTCCCTCAGTCTTAAGTCAATAAAGTTCAATTGAAGTTCTTTTCGCAGTCTACCCAAACTGCTGAAAGCATATAACTTAGCCAGTTCATCAGTTCTATCACACATCTGAAGACCAATGTGAGATAGAACTGATGAATTGGTTAAGTTATATGCTTTCTAGGAGATTGGATTACAGTTTTGGCTTGTCAGTCAGCAGTTTGAGAACAATACTACGAAAAGAACTTCAGTTGAACTTTATTGACTTGAGACTGGGGGAGATTGACACCAGTCAGTCCATCTATCATCATTCTATCATGCAGGAGGAGCCACATGTCTATCGTGTGTCTATTGGTCATTGCCCGATCACCCGGGCTGTGGTTCGTATGTTGGATTATGTGCGGCCAGCAGCTACAGCCTAGTTGATGAAGCCCTGATCCACCGAGAGGCCTGGGCAAGGACTGGGCCGCAAGGGCGTTGACTTTCAGAACGACCTGAAGGTAGACGGCCTCGCTTGTTGCTTTTGCTATGTAAATCTAGTTGATCCTCTCCAGCGATATTACATTATCCTTGTATGTGGACTATTTTGGTTAATTGAATAGCATCTACTTCTGAGGTGGAATTGCAAGTTTCTGGTGACACTGAATAACATCATGGGATGGACTGCTTCTCATGACTACCAGTTTTCCAGTCTTAAGGCAGGGAGCTCATTTTTCCAACTCCTGGGTTCGACAAACTGATCTTCATGTACTAGACTATAATATGATCATTATTAGCCGGTGATGTTTTTGGCATGATCTTTTTTTCTTCTCATACATGGGGAGAGGATCGGCGTACAATGCTCCATCTGTATGTGGCCTTGTACCATTCCAGGCTGGAGTACAGCTGTTAGATATACTCCTCAGCCAGCTGTTCATTGCTGTGCTTGCTGAACCTTGTTCATCACCTGGGGATCCAGCTTTAAGATTAAGAGAGATTTCGTTCGGATTTTTGACCCCGGAGGGTTAACTACCCAGGAAAGGCAGTGCGTCATCGAGGACTGCCTGTCTTTCCCTTGATCTCTGTGAGGGGGCTCTGTGTAAGCTACATATTGAATTTGGCATACTCCTGGCAACCAGGCTTGTGCCACAGTTTTTGTTGAAGGGTGGAGTCCTTTGCTCATTGTGAGAGGCTTCCTAGGCCGTTTGGCACTCTGATACAGGTCCGTCTTCTGGACTGTGACCCGTGGCCTGGTGGCAAAAACTCTCGCTTCACACGGTGAGGGGATCCGGAGTCGATTCCCAGCAAGGGTAGAAACATTGGGGGTGTTTCCTTACACCGGTTGTCTGTTCACCCATCAGTGATAATGGGTAACTGGGCGTTAGTCGACTGGTGTGGGTCACATCCTGGGCCGAAAGTGACGTAATTTGCAGGAAATGCTCTGCATAACAAGCGGCTTTCTGTATAGTAGTATGTTATTGATATCAGCTAGGACTGTATACCTTGTACATGTAGAAATAAATATATTATTATTTGTGTATGCAGTAAGAGAGGCTGACTGCTTTCCTTGTCCTTCTTGGAAGGTATCTGACAAGTCTTGGTTGGGAGTGGATGGGAGCTGAATGTTGAGCTCAGGTGATGGCCTTGGCGAATTTCTTGAAGAATGAGTTGGTTCCTGCTTTTAGGACGAATTTTACACTGACGGGGGCTTTACTGTGGTCGCCAGTGAGAACTATTCCAAGAATTGTTTGTCCATTACATAGCTCCACGCTATCATTGCTGTTTTTGTCCTGAAAAGTGGCTTAGTTGGTTCTTGGTTACCTGTGTACTCTGAATTCCAATGTGTTCTGTCTATCCTGGTCCATTATATTACCTTGCACACTGTGGCCCAAAAAAGATCCAGGAGGGATTACTTACTCCTCATACAGTCCTGCATAAGGATGTGGCGATTTTCATAAGCAAGATTTACATTTTTATCGGCTTCACAACTCCCAATTTGCCACTCTAAACATATGGTCATATTCATCTCTGTTCTATAACTGAAGACTTCCTCGTTTTATCAACTTCAGAACATTTATGCTGATACTGATGTAGGTGAAAATTTGGAGTTTTTAATGAAATTGTTAAACCTTGTTGTTGGCCTCAGAGTAGTTATTAGAGAATGTGTTTTTAAAGGCTTCCGACTGTGTTGATAGGCTTTACTGAAATTAACTTTGAGTAATGTGAATTTCAGATTGCAGAATTTATTAATTTGGTTTCCAAGCAATAAAAGGCGTTTATTCTGATCGGCTTCAAACACCTAAACACTGGTGTTTAGGTTATGAATTTGGGTTGTGTCGAAGCTAGTTTGTTATTTTCATAGGAGATGTGGAAAATTGCATTTAGTGAATGTAACTAATTATGTACATAACAGTAAATGATAACAAAGATAATTATTATTTATCAATGTTACATAGACAAGTAGGAATTTGGGACACCTAGGTCGCAAAAAAATGTCCCCCTTCGATACCTACCACTGTCATAACCACAAGTTGCTCTGGACCTATTAATTAAATGAAATATACATACACCAGGAATACTGGTAAATATATAAATTTGTGGACTGTATATTAAAAATAAATGATTATAGATACACATATATATACATTTATACAACAGAAGGAGAATATATCTTAATATCACTCACCAATTTGACTGGAGATTAATGTGTATCATACTCAGAAAACCTCACTCTAACTAAATCTATGAAAATAATGCTGGCCAGAATTACACACAAATCTAGAGAGCTTATCTGAGGTTCGTGGAGCTGTCTTGTCCAGTCGTCTGATATCTCAAGTTATGCAGGAATGCACATGCACCAATTTCGCCTCCTATTTGAAAGGTGTCAACACAATTTTAACCTCTAGAGCACGAAAAATTCTTCCCATTACACCAACGTTTGTACAAAATTCAAAACCAAGATGGCGAGTCCCCTGCCCAGACGCAGGCTTTCCGTTTTCTATGACAAATATTATTAAATACAGTATAGCCATCTATTTACATTTAATAACTACTGTATTTCTGGAAAATATATACAGTATTTTCCACAGAAGATATTATGAATTGTACCCTTTAACCCTGTTCAGTCTTGGAGAAAAGTTTAGACTGATTTTGACCTGTGTAGGTTCCAGTTTGCTTTTTATTGTGTAAAAAAAATTGGGAGCCCTGAAATATGGTTTCCTGATAATTTAAACTCTGGCTTCATACTCAATATTTTCGTGTATTATTGGACTTCGGTCTACGAGAAAAAAAATGCTTTTTCAGCTTGTCGTCAAAGTTGGTGTTAAAGAAAAAAGGTTTAAATTGAATTTGAACTGTCCTAATTTCTTATTTTCATAGAAACTGGGGTATTAATCTATGATAGCTTGTGTGTACCTCTTCTGGTTGGCATCAAATCTTCAGTTTTAACATACGCCGCACTTTGTATTACTCGTCACGTGAGTGTTGTACAGAGGTCTGAGGGACCTACACTTAATATAAGAACATAAGAACATAAGAATGTAGGAACATTGCAGAAGGCCTACTGGCCCATACGAGGCCAGTATCATAATTTGCTCAGTATAACTGGCAGATTGGGACTCGCATAGTCCAGAAATAAGGCAAATTCTTCTATCGGGAAAATGAACCTTTGCTCAAAGTTTGAAGCTCATCAGGTGAGACATCATCCAATTTCTGCATGAAATGTGAGAGGCATTCTTAGCTTACTGCTGAGAATTAATTAATTAGCAAATTAACTACAGTCAGTAATCCGATCTTTCCTTCCTTCTAGGTATTCGTGAACCCGATCAGAAGAGACATTCTCGAGGTATCACATTGATATCTTCAAGGTATCCCCTTTCAAGGGATAACTAGTAAAAACTCGTCAGGTAATGCGTATTCTTCCAGGAGGTGACTTAATGCTGGTAAATGGCTTTTCATCCAAGAAATTGGAAGTACCCTCTTCCTTGCATCAGCCTTTATTACCTCTCGTTTCTCACTAAAGGTTTCGCTGTTCCCAGAGCACGTAATGCAGATTTGAAGTTGTATACAAGAAATGAGAAAGTGGGTGTGACACGGGCTCTGCTTCTTCGAGGCACACAACTATAGTGCTGATGTTTTATTAGTCTTGAAACTAACTTCTGATACGGTTGTCAGGGTTGATGACCCATATGATAGTTTACCGTTAAATGGCCTACCCCAGCTAGGTCACACAACTCGTTTAAAAAATAACTCACTACATAGTATATCGTATGATACTCTTAAAGAGCATCCTGGAAACAATTTTGAACGCGATAATTAGTGTTTATTTTGAAAGCTAGGGATTCTAAGTGGTTTAGTTTATAGCCTGAGGAGAGAGCTTATAAATATTTTGTTAAAATTAGTGAGATCAGTTTTCAGCATATATTTTATTTAACACGGTACAAAACCTGATATACATCATCCGATGGTCCCTCCTCTCTGCAACTTTCATCCGGTTTGGAGGTCCTGCGAGTTTCTCATTGTAAAGCGGACTTGAATACGTTCTCTTTCAGTAACTTTATAGTTGGGCTTTTTGCTTGAGTAGCGCCTTCCTCTTTCAGCCGAAGGACACGGGTTCGTTCCCGATAAGAAATGAAACTTTGAGCATGTTTCAGTACATCTGTTGATACTTGTCCAGTCTCCTCTTGAAGACTTCTGCACTTGTTCCAGCAGTGTTTCTGATAGCCTTTGGTAAAATGTTGAATAGTCTGGGACCACGAATGTTGATATAGTGTTCCCTTATTGTGCCCACGGCACCCTTGCTCTTCACTGGGTTTATTTTGAACTTCTTCCCATATCTCGCATTCCAGTATGTTATGAGAGTGTAAAGATTAGCTGACTGTTGTGGTTGGCATCCTGGGAAAGTAAATCATAGAATCCCAGTGGAAATAAGCAGCAAAGATTGGCTTGGGTAATCCTGGGTTACCCAGCCTTCGGGTTAATTTTCGTCTGTATGAGTTGTGAGGGGGAGAGACGAGAGATCTCGCCGATGATATCATCCTCCTCGTCACTGATAGAGTAATCACTATCACTACCACCTGAACCCATTCACTGCCAATGACACCATTACCAATGATACGCACTGTATACTCGTGTTGCTGCAGTGTTATGTTTAGACTAATTATTCTTGCTGCAGTAACCCTCCGGGGTTGCATATGTGTTGCTGCAGTGTTATGTTTAGACTAATTATTCTTGCTGCAGTAGTTGCATATGTAACTGATGTAAGGTTGAAGCTGTCATAATTACTATGTTTTATACATCTACATGTTTACTAATTTCCCATCAGCATGTACCTAATCAGATAGGTTGTGATGGCTGTGGGTCTGCGGATTGCTAGCACCAACAGCCTGGTGGGCCAGGTGACGAGCAAGATAGTCTGGCCTCAGGCCCGTCTAAAGGCGGAAAACCCCACGAAATGGTAGAGTATAAAAAAATCCTTCGAAGCTGGTCAGAGTAATAATCAATGTTTTGCTGTAATGTTAGTTGCTATCATTGTGTAACTAACATTTTTAACTACTCTCCCTGTGTTATGTTTACCTTCAAGTGTGTTATTCTGTTGCACTTAATGGCGTTATAAAATGTTGAATTTGATAATTAAAAACTCGCCTAGTACATTGAGAGACCATACAATAAGTGTCAGGGGCCCAAGACTGTTCAACTGCCTCCCAGCGTGTATGAGGGGATTACCAATAGACCCATGGCTGTCTTCAAGAAGGCACTGGATAGGCACCTAAAGTCAGTATCTGACCAACCAGGCTGTGGTTCGTACGTCAGTTTGCGTGCGGCCAGCAGTAACAGCCTGGTTGATCAGACCCTGATCCACCATGAGGCCTGGTCTCAGACCGGGCCACGACGGCGTTGACCCCCGAAACCCTCTCCAGGTAAACACAAACTCCAGGTAGCCTATTCTAAATAACCTAGAAAAATATGCTGAAAATCTTGTGACAAGGCTTGACTCACAGGTGTTCCCAAAATTTTCTATGCCCCGCAGTCCTAGGAAATGTTTGATTAATGCCCCGGGTAGACCCTACAAAAGTAATAATACATTTGAAGATAGTCAAATTTATCGTTTTTGAATCTCAATTTGTACCTCATACAGTACTGCGGGTGAACATATTGAACTAAAATAATAAGCTTTTAATTCATTGCATAAAATGCAAATATAAATTGAGAAATTGGAAGAGGTTTAGGTAAAATAATGTTCTTTTCATTAGAACTCTGTTTCGCCCCCCTGAAATGCCATTTCGCGCCCCCTGGGGGTGCGTGCACCCCAGGTAGGGAACCCTTGATTTAGAAGAGAGGAGACAGATCGTCGTCTGTTGGAGGGGATGGTGGGGGAGAAGAGAGGGTCGGCCGTGAGGAATCAAGAGATGAGAACAGGCTACAAACTGTGGTCCGTGGGTCGGGCGTGCTGGAGTTAGGCTAGTGGTGGAACCACTGAGTCAGTTAACTGTTATACAACACCAGGATTATAGACTGTTCTACCTCTCCTCCGACCCCCCTGCTCCCCACCACCCACTTTTCCACTGCGACTCGTCCTTCAATCCCCCACCTACTGAATACTCCCCCCTTCTCTCTGCCCCTTCACAGTACAATGATATCATTCTTTAGTGCTCGCCACTCAGGAGAAATTTGACAGCTGTCAAATAGTTTTCTCGCTATCTCTGCTTTGTGCACGTCCCATCTCTTTCAAGCAGGGGTCCAATACTGAATGTGGTTTTTGTCCTAAATTTATCATAAAACAAGTATGTAGGTTTTTTTCAGTTTCATTTATGGCTTTAAGTTCTTCCCGTGTTTCTTGTGGAAAATTGCATTTATCTGAATGTAACTCATTATATACATAACAGAAAATGATAACAAAGATAATTATTATTTATCAGAGTTACATAGACAAGTAGGAATTTGGGACACCTAGGTCACAAAAAATGTCCCCCTTCGGTACCTACCACTGTCATATCCACAAGCTGCTCTGGACCTATTAATTATTAATGAAATATACATACACTAGGAATACTGGTAAATATATAAATTTGTGGACTGTATATTAAAAATAATAAATGGTTATATATATACACAATTACGTAACAGAAGGGAAATATATCTTAATATCACTCACCAATTTGACTGGATATTAAGTTGTATCATACTCAGAAAAACCTCACTAACTAAATTTATGAAAACACTGGCCAGAATTATACACAAATCTAGAGAGCTTATCTGAGGTTCCTGGAGCTGTCTTGTCCAGTCGTCTGATATCTCAAGTTATGCAGGAATGCATGTCCATCAATTTCGCCTCCTATTTGAGAGGTGTCAGCCCAATTTTAACCTCTAGAGCACGAAAATTCCTTCCCATTACGTTAACGTTGTATCCAATTCAAAACCAAGATGGCGAATCTCCTCTGCACCGACGCAGGCTTTCCGTTTTCTATGACATAAATATTATTAAATACAGTATGGCCATCTATTTACATATAAATACTGAATTTCTGGAAAATATATACAGTATTTTCCACATTTCTTGTCTCATGTATGATTCCTTAAGTTTAAGTTCGATATTTGCTATTTCTCTGACCAGTACCTCCTTTACTGTTTCATACATACTGGCCCCTATCAGCAGCTCTGTGATTCTTCACCTTCGCCGGTATAGGGAGCGTCTCTACAGTTTATATCCCTTCTTTTTTCTTAAATGAATGTGCCTTGAACATACCTCAGGTGTCAGAGTTAATTCTTTCTAGGCAAAGGTTCGGATCCGTGTTGTTTAGGATATCTTCCCAGCTTGTTTCATTTAGGACATGGTTGATTTGATCCCACTGTATGTTTTTGTTATTTAAGTTGAATTCGGTGAAGGGACCTTCATAACTGATCTTATGCTGGTCAGGAGACCTGCGCTTGCATATCTGTACACTTGGCCTGTTGTGTGTGTATGTACTCGCCTGATTGTGGCTGCAGGGGTCGATTCATAGCTCCTGGCTCTGCCTTGTCACTGGTCGCCACTAGGTCCACTCCCTACTCCATGAGCTTTATCGTACCTCTTCTTAAAGCTATGTATGAATCCTGCCTCCACTACATCACTTTCCAGACTGTTCCGCTTTCTGACAACTCTGAAGAAATGCTTCCTAGCACCCCTGTGACTCATCTGAGTTTTTAATTTCCAATTGTGACCCCTTGTTGCTGTGTCCTATCTCTGGACCATCCTGTCTCTGTCCACCATGTCGATTCCTCTCATTTCGTTATCATGTCGTCCCCCCGTCTCTCCTGTCCTCCAGTGTGGCCAGGTCGAGTTCCTTTAACCTCTCCTCGTAGGACATACCCCTTAGCTCCGGAACTAGTCTCGTTGCAAACCTTTGCACTTTCTCTAGTTTGCTGACGTGATTGGCCAGGTGTGGGTTCCAAACTGGAGCTGCATACTCTTATATGGGCCTGACGTACACGGCGTACAGGGTCCGGAACGACTTCTTACTGAGATGCCTGAATGTTAATCTTAGGTTCGCTTGTTGCCCATATGCTGCAGCAGTTATTTGGTTGATGTGCGCCTCATTAGATGTGCTCAGTATTGTACACACTCCAAGATCCTTTTCCTTGAGTGACGTTTGTAGTCTTTGGCCCCCTAGACTGTACTGTCTGCGGTCTTCTTTGCCCTTCCCCCGATCTTCATGACTTTGCACTTGGTGGGGTTGAGCTTCAGGAGCCGGTTGCTGGACCAGGTCTGCAACCTGTCCAGATCCCTCTGTAGTCCTGCATTGTCATCCTCCGACTGAATTCTCCTCATTTACATCACATCATCTGCAAACTGGGACACTTTTGAGTCTATTCCTTCCGTCATTTCGCTCACGTTTACCAGAAACAGCACTGATCCTAGGAATGACGTATGTTAATGTGTGTAAATTTTCATCTGGGCTGCCTTCTGGGTTATTTCTGCTAAAACATTATTTGATACATTCCTCCATTTTAGGTGTCGTAGGTTGAAATAACCCAGCAGCAAGGCAGTTAGGAGATTTTCCAGACAGCAGCCAATCTTCAAAAGCTGTTCCTGAAATTGTTGAAAGTTGCATCAGGAGGTTTGTATACAACCTTTACTGTCAAAACTTCAACTATATTATTTGTGTGTTTAGTAATTTCTCTGGAGTGGCTCTAACTACCCTGGTTTGTTTCCCAAGGTCTTGTCATCTGTATCTTCTTGTCCTTTATAAATGGTGTGACTGACAATGTGTGCTGCATAATTTTCTTTCATGGACTGAAGAATAACACGTTAATGGGTGAAACAGTTTAAAAGGAAAAGAATTGCATATTCCTTTGGTCATGTGGTCTCTGCATTTTTTTGGATGGTCATAATTGCATGTCCCACCTGTTTTCCTGTATATTCCATGCCTACAGATACCCATGGCATAGAATTTACACTGATTTGTTTTCTGTTTGCCAGGATTTCTTGTGACTGGGTTCTCTACTGCAGTTTTTCCTCACCCACCACCATCTGCAGTACTAGCGTCGGTACCACCGCCAGTTATTTCTGGTGGTTTGTAGATGAATGGTTCAGAGAACCGACATGTTGATAAATTAGACACATGTGCAACTCTTGGGTATCTTTACTGAGGAAACGTTTTGCCACACAGTGGCTTCATCAGTCCATACAAAGGAGAATCTTGAAGAACAGGAGGAGAATGAGGTAATCAGTCCCTCAACCTTGAGTCGATGTGGTCAGTCCATCAATCTTGAATAGAATACGGCATACGTGCGGAGAAGGAGCTTATAAACCGTTGGAAGTAAGTCGTGCCCAAAAATTAGGCACGACTTACTTCCACATTGAACAAATGTGATACCACCTATGACTGTTGCACCTCTCCTACCTACGGTTTATAAGCTCCTTCTCCGCACGTATGCCGTATTCTACTCAAGATTGATGGACTGACCACATCGACTCAAGGTTGAGGGACTGATTACCTCATTCTCCTCCTGTTCTTCAAGATTCTCCTTTGTATGGACTGATGAAGCCACTGTGTGGCGAAACGTTTCCTCAATAAAGATACCCAAGAGTTGCACATGTGTCTAATTTATCATTTCTGGTGGTGTATCAACACCCTCTCCCAAAGCATCATATCTTTTTTTCGTCTCTAGCACCATTTCTATTTTGTATTTCTGGATCTTTTATTTCTTGGTCATTTCCTTTTACAATGGTGTTCTGTCTTGCATTTCTGTATCTTTACAAGTACTGTCTTCTAAGACAGCACCAGGTGGTGACAGCTCCGCCTGACCCACTCCCTTTACTTTCTCAACTATCATACAAGACTGTCAGAGTTTCCAAAAGGTATAATAATCAGAGAATTCTTAGTCATCTGCTCCTACTGAAAGGTTGCAGCGGTATTAAGTTGAAACACTTACTTTAGTTACATTCTTTAATTAAGACATTACAGCAGTTTCATCATATACCTGAGCACTCTAATATGACCTGTGCTCACTGTTATACTGGTCAAAGGGACCGGGCTAAAAGTACGTTCAGCAAGTTTACCTGGAATTTACCTGGAGAGGGTTTCGGGGGTCAACGCCCCCGCGGCCCGGTCTGAGACCAGGCCTCATGGTGGATCAGGGTCTGATCAACAAGGCTGTTACTGCTGGCCGCACGCAAGCTGACATACGAACCACAGCCCGGTTGGTCAGGTACTGACTTTAGGTGCCTGTCCAGTGCCTTCTTGAAGACAGCCAGGAGTCTATTGGTAATCCCCCTTATGTATGCTGGGAGGCAATTGAACAGTCTTGGGCCCCGGACACTTATTGTGTTCTCTCATTGTACTCGTGGCACCCCTGCTTTCCATCGGAGGAATGTTGCATCTCCTGCCGAGTCTTTTGCTTTCATATGGAGTGATTTTCGTGTGCAGGTTTGGTACCAATCCCTTCAGGATCTTCCAAGTGTATATTATCATGTATCTCTCTCGCCTGTGTTCGAGGGAATACAGATCAAGGACCTTCAACCGTTCCCAGTAGTTTAGGTGCCTTATCGCACTTATATGTGCCTTGAAAATTCTTTGTACACTCTCCAGGTTTGCAATATCGTCAGCCTTGAAGGGGGCCGTTAGTGTACAGTAGTATTCCAGCCTAGAGAGCACAAGTGATTTGAAGAGAATCATCATGGGTTTGGCGTCCCTAGTTTTGAAGGTTCTCATTATCCATCCTATCATTTTCCTAGCGGATGAGGTAGATGCATTGTTGTGGTCTTTGAAGGCGAGATCCTCTGACATTATCCCAGGTCCTTCACATTACTTTTCCGCTCTATTGTATGGTTAGAATTTGTTGTATACCCCGACAAATTTTTAATTTCTTAAAGTTTTCCATATCTGAGTAGTTGAAAGTTCTCCTTGTTGAAGTTCATATTGTTTTGAGTGGCCCATTCGAAGATTTGGTTGATGTCCGTTTGGAGTCTTGCAGTGTCTTCCATGGAGGTCACTGCCGTGGTAATCCGGGTGTCATCTGCAAAGGAAGACACGGAGATATGGTTTACGTCTGTATGCCAGAAATGAGGATGAGGAATAGAATGGGAGCGAGTACTGTGCCTTGTGGAACAGTAAGGAGATCAGTAGAACAGTAAGGAGATCAGTAGAACAGTAAGGAGATCAGTAGAACAGTAAGGAGATCAGTAGAACAGTAAGGAGATCAGTAGAACAGTAAGGAGATCAGTAGAACAGTAAGGAGATCAGTAGAACAGTAAGGAGATCAGTAGAACAGTAAGGAGATCAGTAGAACAGTAAGGAGATCAGTAGAACAGTAAGGAGATCAGTAGAACAGTAAGGAGATCAGTAGAACAGTAAGGAGATCAGTAGAACAGTAAGGAGATCAGTAGAACAGTAAGGAGATCAGTAGAACAGTAAGGAGATCAGTAGAACAGTAAGGAGATCTATACAGTAGGTAAAAGGTTGAGTATTAACCTAGAAGTTTTACACCAACCTTGATTATACTTTACCACTCCTCGCCGCCTTTGTTGCCTCTGCCTCCAGCGCCTTTTTCACCCTCGCTGGTCTCTGATTTGGTACCTGGAGTTTACCTGGAGAGAGTTTCGGGGGTCAACGCCCCCGCGGCCCGGTCTGTGACCAGGCCTCCTGGTGGATCAGCCCCTGATCAACCAGGCTGTTGCTGCTGGCTGCACGCAAACCAACTTACGAGCCACAGCCCGGCTGATCAGGAACTGACTTTAGGTGCTTGTCCAGTGCCAGCTTGAAGACTGCCAGGGGTCTATTGGTAATCCCCCTTATGTGTGCTGGGAGGCAGTTGAACAGTCTCGGGCCCCTGACACTTATTGTATGGTCTCTTAACGTGCTAGTGACACCCCTGCTTTTCATTGGGGGGATGTTGCATCGTCTGCCAAGTATTTTGCTTTCGTAGTGAGTGATTTTCGTGTGCAAGTTCGGTACTAGTCCCTCTAAGATTTTCCAGATGCATATAACCATGTATCTCTCCCTCCTGCATTCCAGGGAATACAGTTTTAGGAACCTCAAGCGCTCCCAGTAACTGAGGTGTTTTATTTCCGTTATGCGCGCCGTGAAGGTTCTCTGTATATTTTCTAGGTCAGCAATTTCACCTGCCTTGAAAGGTGCTGTTAGTGTGCAGCAATATTCCAGCCTAGATAGAACAAGTGACCTGAAGAGTGTCATCATGGGTTTGGCCTCCCTAGTTTTGAAGGTTCTCATTATCCATCCTGTCATTTTTCTAGCAGATGCGATTGATACAATGTTATGGTCCTTGAAGGTGAGATCCTCCGACATGATCACTCCCAGGTCTTTGACGTTGGTGTTTCGCTCTATTTTGTGGCCAGAATTTGTTTTGTACTCTGATGAAGATTTAATTTCCTCGTGTTTACCATATCTGAGTAATTGAAATTTCTCATCGTTGAACTTCATATTGTTTTCTGCAGCCCACTGAAAGATTCGGTTGATGTCCGCCTGGAGCCTTGCAGTGTCTGCAATGGAAGACACTGTCATGCAGATTCGGGTGTCATCCGCAAAGGAAGACACGGTGCTGTGGCTGACATCCTTGTCTATGTCGGATATGAGGATGAGGAACAAGATGGGAGTGAGTACTGTGCCTTGTGGAGCAGAGCTTTTCACCGTAGCTGCCTCAGACTTTACTCTGTTGACGACTACTCTGTTCTGTTAGTGAGGAAATTATAGATCCATCGACCGACTTTTCCTGTTATTCCTTTAGCACGCATTTTGTGCGCTATTACGCCATGGTCACACTTGTCGAAGGCTTTTGCAAAGTCTGTATATATTACATCTGCATTCTTTTTATCTTCTAGTGCATTTAGGACCTTGTCGTAGTGATCCAATAGTTGAGACAGACAGGAGCGACCTGTTCTAAACCCATGTTGCCCTGGGTTGTGTAACTGATGGGTTTCTAGATGGGTGGTGATCTTGCTTCTTAGGACCCTTTCAAAGATTTTTATGATATGGCATGTTAGTGCTATCGGTCTGTAGTTCTTTGCTGTTGCTTTACTGCCCCCTTTGTGGAGTGGGGCTATGTCTGTTGTTTTTAGTAACTGTGGGACGACCCCCGTGTCCATGCTCCCTCTCCATAGGATGGAAAAGGCTCGTGATAGGGGCTTCTTGCAGTTCTTGATGAACACGGAGTTCCACGAGTCTGGCCCTGGGGCAGACTGCATGGGCATGTCATTTATCGCCTGTTCGAAGTCATTTGGCGTCAGGATAACATCGGATAGGCTTGTGCTAACCAGACTCTCAGTCTGGTTAGCGGCTTGCTAAAAACCGAGTCATATTGGGACTTGAGTAGCTCACTCATTTCCTTGCTGTCATCTGTGTAGGACCCATCTTGTTTAAGTAGGGGCCCAATACTGGACGTTGTTCTCGACTTTGATTTGGCATAGGAGAAGAGATACTTTGGGTTTCTTTCGATTTCATTTATGGCTTTTAGTTCTTCCCGCGATTCCTGACTCCTATAAGATTCCTTTAGCTTAAGTTCGATGCTTGCTATTTCTCTGATCAGTGTCTCCCTACGCATTTCAGATATATTGACCTCTTTTAGCCGCTCTGTTATTCTTTTCCGTCGCCTGTAAAGGGAGCGCCTGTTTCTTTCTATTTTACATCTACTCCTCCTTTTTCTTAGAGGAATAAGCCTTGTGCATACATCGAGTGCCACCAAGTTAATCTGTTCTAGGCATAAGTTGGGGTCTGTGTTGCTTAGTATATCTTCCCAGCTTATATCGGTTAGGACTTGGTTTACTTGGTCCCACTTTTTGTTATTGAAGTTGAATTTGGTGAATGCTCCCTCGTGACTAGTCTGATTATGTCGGTCTGGGGCTCCACGCATACATGTCTGAACCTCAATTATGTTGTGATCTGAGTATATTGTTTTTGATATGGTGACATTTCTTATCAGATCATCATTGTTAGTGAAGATGAGGTCTAGTGTATTCTCCAGTCTAGTAGGCTCTATTATTTGCTGGTTTAAATTGAATTTTGTGCAGAGATTTAAAAGCTCGTGCGAGTGTGAGTTTTCATCAGAGCTGCCTCCTGGTGTTATTACTGCAACAATATTATTTGCTATATTCCTCCATTTTAGGTGCCTTAAGTTGAAATTCCCCAGGAGCAAGATGTTGGGTGCAGGAGCTGGAAGATTTTCCAGACAGTGGTCAATTTTTAACAGCTGTTCCTGGAACTGCTGGGATGTTGCATCCGGAGGCTTGTAGACTACCACAATGACTAGGTTTTGGTTCTCGACCTTTACTGCTAAAACTTCCACTACATCATTTGAGGCATTTAGCAGTTCTGTGCAAACAAGTGACTCTGCAATCTACAGGCCACCCCCCCCCCCCAACCTTTTGCCTGTTCACTCTGTCACATCTGTATAGGTTGTAACCTGGGATCCATATTTCGTTGTCCAAGTGATAATGACTGGATTTGGTGTACGATTTCTGCCATTTCCTGCCAGTTTTTTTCCTTCCTGGCACTAAAAAACCTCTCCCTCTTGAGTGGCTGTGGCTACCCAGGTTTTCCCATGGCCTGGATATTTTGTATCTTTTTGTACCCTTTAGATGGTGTGCCTGGCAATTTAAGTTATAGCACAGTCTTTCCTGTACTGAAGAGGTACACATTTCAGGGTGAAAAAGCTTACAGGAAGGGAGTTTGCATTTTCCTGTTGTCATATGGGCATGGCATTTTCTAGGGTGGTCATAGTTGCACGTCCCATCTGTTTTTCCAGATTTCCCATGTCTGCAGATGCCAAGTGCATAGTATGTGCACAGGCTTGGTTTCCGTTTGCCTTGGGTTTCTGTGTCTGTATTCCCCTGTTGGTGCATGTTTCCCTGTCTTATTCCTATCCTCCCTAGCACCAACAATGGAGCTCCCACCAGTTGTTTTTGGTAATATATCCTCACTATTGCTAGTGGAGTCCTCTTGTTTGCTATTTCCTGTGGTATTAAATAACAAAAAGGCACAATACCGTGACTGGAACAATACACAAATAACCCGCACATAAAAGAGAGAAGCTTACGACGACGTTTCGGTCCGACTTGGACCATTGACAAAGTCAATGGTGAAAGTTAAGACACATGTGCAACATCTGGATATCTTTATTGTAGACGTTTCGCCATCCAGTGGCTTTATCAATACAGATTCTAGGACATAATAGGAAGACAGTAGAACTATATACAAAAGATGAGGTAATCAGTCCCTCGGCCTTGGAGTTAGTGTTCACAGCATCGTGGTGGAGGAGAGTCTGGAGCAAAGGCAAGAAGACTGGCGTTTATATAAGCGTCAGTGGAAGGGACGGGCAGCAGACGAGGGCAGTCACTGGTAGGCGGGATTCCCCAGTGGAAGTAGGTCCTTCCCAAAGAGATGGGTTAGTTGCAGCAGCCGTGAAGAAGGTCTTGTAGATGTCCTCTGAACCAAGATTCCATGATGTTGCAGTGTCTGACAAGTTGTGCAAGAAAGGTATAAAATACCGACAATATGAAAGTTAAGACACATGTGCAACATCTGGATATCTTTGGGAAGGACCTACTTCCACTGGGGAATCCCGCCTACCAGTGACTGCCCTCGTCTGCTGCCCGTCCCTTCCACTGACGCTTATATAAACGCCAGTCTTCTTGCCTTTGCTCCAGACTCTCCTCCACCACGATGCTGTGAACACTAACTCCAAGGCCGAGGGACTGATTACCTCATCTTTTGTATATAGTTCTACTGTCTTCCTATTATGTCCTAGAATCTGTATTGATAAAGCCACTGGATGGCGAAACGTCTACAATAAAGATATCCAGATGTTGCACATGTGTCTTAACTTTCATATTGTCGGTATTTTATACCTTTCTTGCACAACTTGTCAGACACTGCAACATCATGGAATCTTGGTTCAGAGGACATCTACAAGACCTTCTTCACGGCTGCTGCAACTAACCCATCTCTTTGGGAAGGACCTACTTCCACTGGGGAATCCCGCCTACCAGTGACTGCCCTCGTCTGCTGCCCGTCCCTTCCACTGACGCTTATATAAACGCCAGTCTTCTTGCCTTTGCTCCAGACTCTCCTCCACCACGATGCTGTGAACACTAACTCCAAGGCCGAGGGACTGATTACCTCATCTTTTGTATATAGTTCTACTGTCTTCCTATTATGTCCTAGAATCTGTATTGATAAAGCCACTGGATGGCGAAACGTCTACAATAAAGATATCCAGATGTTGCACATGTGTCTTAACTTTCATATTGTCGGTATTTTATACCTTTCTTGCACAACTTGTCAGACACTGCAACATCATGGAATCTTGGTTCAGAGGACATCTACAAGACCTTCTTCACGGCTGCTGCAACTAACCCATCTCTTTGGGAAGGACCTACTTCCACTGGGGAATCCCGCCTACCAGTGACTGCCCTCGTCTGCTGCCCGTCCCTTCCACTGACGCTTATATAAACGCCAGTCTTCTTGCCTTTGCTCCAGACTCTCCTCCACCACGATGCTGTGAACACTAACTCCAAGGCCGAGGGACTGATTACCTCAATTTTTGTATATAGTTCTACTGTCTTCCTATTATGTCCTAGAATCTGTATTGATAAAGCCACTGGATGGCGAAACGTCTACAATAAAGATATCCAGATGTTGCACATGTGTCTTAACTTTCATATTGTCGGTATTTTATACCTTTCTTGCACAACTTGTCAGACACTGCAACATCATGGAATCTTGGTTCAGAGGACATCTACAAGACCTTCTTCACGGCTGCTGCAACTAACCCATCTCTTTGGGAAGGACCTACTTCCACTGGGGAATCCCGCCTACCAGTGACTGCCCTCGTCTGCTGCCCGTCCCTTCCACTGACGCTTATATAAACGCCAGTCTTCTTGCCTTTGCTCCAGACTCTCCTCCACCACGATGCTGTGAACACTAACTCCAAGGCCGAGGGACTGATTACCTCATCTTTTGTATATAGTTCTACTGTCTTCCTATTATGTCCTAGAATCTGTATTGATAAAGCCACTGGATGGCGAAACGTCTACAATAAAGATATCCAGATGTTGCACATGTGTCTTAACTTTCATATTGTCGGTATTTTATACCTTTCTTGCACAAAGTCAATGGTCCAAGTCGGACCGAAACGTCGTCGTAAGCTTCTCTGTTTTATGTGCGGGTTATTTGTGTAGTGTCCTGTGGTATTTCTAGTTTGCAATATTGGTTTTATCTTATCTTTGACTACACTTGTTTCCCCACTACGGCTCCCGTCCCCTATGAGGTCATTTATATGTATTCCTTCCTGCGTATAATTCCCGACTACCTGGACAAAATCTCCAGCTTCACCATTACTGTCTCCCAGGACAGCACCTCCAGCTTCACCATTACTGTCTCCCAGGACAGCACCTCCAGCTTCACCATTACTGTATCCCAGGACAGCACCTCCAGCTTCACCATTACTGTCTCCCAGGACAGCACCTCCAGCTTCACCATTACTATCTCCCAGGACAGCACTATCAGCCCCACATTTACCGACTACCAGGACATCACCTCCAGCCTTACAGTTTCTGACTACATGGCCAGTATCAAGGGCAGTACCATTCAGCCATTACCTGGAGTTTACCTGGAGAGAGTTCCGGGGGTCAACGCCCCCGCGGCCCGGTCTGAGACCAGGCCTCCTGGTGGATCAGAGCCTGATCAACCAGGCTGTTGCTGCTGGCTGCACGCAAACCAACATACGAGCCACAGCCCGGCTGATCCGGAACTGACTTTAGGTGCTTGTCCAGTGCCAGCTTGAAGACTGCCAGGGGTCTGTTGGTAATCCCCCTTATGTGTGCTGGGAGGCAGTTGAACAGTCTCGGGCCCCTGACACTTATTGTATGGTCTCTTAACGTGCTAGTGACACCCCTGCTTTTCATTGGGGGGATGGTGCATCGTCTGCCAAGTCTTTTGCTTTCGTAGTGAGTGATTTTCGTGTGCAAGTTCGGTACTAGTCCCTCTAGGATTTTCCAGGTGTATATAATCATGTATCTCTCCCTCCTGCGTTCCAGGGAATACAGGTTTAGAAACCTCAAGCGCTCCCAGTAATTGAGGTGTTTTATCTCCGTTATGCACGCCGTGAAAGTTCTCTGTACATTTTCTAGGTCGGCAATTTCACCTGCCTTGAAAGGTGCTGTTAGTGTGCAGCAATATTCCAGCCTAGATAGAACAAGTGACCTGAAGAGTGTCATCATGGGCTTGGCCTCCCTAGTTTTGAAGGTTCTCATTATCCATCCTGTCATTTTTCTAGCAGATGCGATTGATACAATGTTATGGTCCTTGAAGGTGAGATCCTCCGACATGATCACTCCCAGGTCTTTGACGTTGGTGTTTCGCTCTATTTTGTGGCCAGAATTTGTTTTGTACTCTGATGAAGATTTAATTTCCTCATGTTTACCATATCTGAGTAATTGAAATTTCTCATCGTTGAACTTCATATTGTTTTCTGCAGCCCACTGAAAGATTTGGTTGATGTCTGCCTGGAGCTTTGCAGTGTCTGCAATGGAAGACACTGTCATGCAGATTCGGGTGTCATCTGCAAAGGAAGACACGGTGCTGTGGCTGACATCCTTGTCTATGTCGGATATAAGGATGAGGAACAAGATGGGAGCGAGTACTGGGCCTTGTGGAACAGAGCTTTTCACCGTAGCTGCCTCGGACTTTACTCTGTTGACGACTACTCTCTGTGTTCTGTTAGTGAGGAAATTATAGATCCATCGACCGACTTTTCCTGTTATTCCTTTAGCACGCATTTTGTGCGCTATTACGCCATGGTCACACTTGTCGAAGGCTTTTGCAAAGTCTGTATATATTACATCTGCATTTTTTTTGTCTTCTAGTGCATTTAGGACCTTGTCGTAGTGGTCCAATAGTTGAGACAGACAGGAGCGACCTGTTCTAAACCCATGTTGCCCTGGGTTGTGTAACTGATGGGTTTCTAGATGCGTGGTGATCTTGCTTCTTAGGACCCTTTCAAAGATTTTTATGATATGGGATGTTAGTGCCATTGGTCTGTAGTTCTTTGCTGTTGCTTTACTGCCCCCTTTGTGGAGTGGGGCTGTCTGTTGTTTTTAGTAACTGTGGGACGACCCCCGTGTCCATGCTCCCTCTCCATACCTGGAGTTTACCTGGAGAGAGTTTCGGGGGTCAACGCCCCCGCGGCCCGGTCTGTGACCAGGCCTCCTGGTGGATCAGCGCCTGATCAACCAGGCTGTTGCTGCTGGCTGCACGCAAACCAACGTACGAGCCACAGCCCGGCTGATCAGGAACTGTCTTTAGGTGCTTGTCCAGTGCCAGCTTGAAGACTGCCAGGGGTCTGTTGGTAATCCCCCTTATGTGTGCTGGGAGGCAGTTGAACAGTCTCGGGCCCCTGACACTTATTGTATGGTCTCTTAACGTGCTAGTGACACCCCTGCTTTTCATTGGGGGGATGGTGCATCGTCTGCCAAGTCTTTTGCTTTCGTAGTGAGTGATTTTCGTGTGCAAGTTTGGTACTAGTCCCTCTAGGATTTTCCAGGTGTATATAATCATGTATCTCTCCCTCCTGCGTTCCAGGGAATACAGGTTTAGAAACCTCAAGCGCTCCCAGTAATTGAGGTGTTTTATCTCCGTTATGCGCGCCGTGAAAGTTCTCTGTACATTTTCTAGGTCGGCAATTTCACCTGCCTTGAAAGGTGCTGTTAGAGTGCAGCAATATTCCAGCCTAGATAGAACAAGTGACCTGAAGAGTGTCATCATGGGCTTGGCCTCCCTAGTTTTGAAGGTTCTCATTATCCATCCTGTCATTTTTCTAGCAGATGCGATTGATACAATGTTATGGTCCTTGAAGGTGAGATCCTCCGACATAATCACTCCTAGGTCTTTGACGTTGGTGTTTCGCTCTATTTTGTGGCCAGAATTTGTTTTGTACTCTGATGAAGATTTAATTTCCTCATGTTTACCATATCTGAGTAATTGAAATTTCTCATCGTTGAACTTCATATTGTTTTCTGCAGCCCACTGAAAGATTTGGTTGATGTCCGCCTGGAGCCTTGCAGTGTCTGCAATGGAAGACACTGTCATGCAGATTCGGGTGTCATCTGCAAAGGAAGACACGGTGCTGTGGCTGACATCCTTGTCTATGTCGGATATGAGGATGAGGAACAAGATGGGAGCTAGTACTGTGCCTTGTGGGACAGAGCTTTTCACCGTAGCTGCCTCGGACTTTACTCTGTTGACGACTACTCTCTGTGTTCTGTTAGTGAGGAAATTATAGATCCATCGACCGACTTTTCCTGTTATTCCTTTAGCGCGCATTTTGTGCGCTATTACGCCATGGTCACACTTGTCGAAGGCTTTTGCAAAGTCTGTATATATTACATCTGCATTCTTTTTGTCTTCTAGTGCATTTAGGACCTTGTCGTAGTGATCCAGTAGTTGAGACAGACAGGAGCGACCTGTTCTAAACCCATGTTGCCCTGGGTTGTGTAACTGATGGGTTTCTAGATGGGTGGTGATCTTGCTTCTTAGGACCCTTTCAAAGATTTTTATGATATGGGATGTTAGTGCTATTGGTCTGTAGTTCTTTGCTGTTGCTTTACTGCCCCCTTTGTGGAGTGGGGCTATGTCTGTTGTTTTTAGTAACTGAGGGACGACCCCCGTGTCCATGCTCCCTCTCCATAGGATGGAAAAGGCTCGTGATAGGGGCTTCTTGCAGTTCTTGATGAACACAGAGTTCCATGAGTCTGGCCCTGGGGCAGAGTGCATGGGCATGTCATTTATCGCCTGTTCGAAGTCATTTGGCGTCAGGATAACATCGGATAGGCTTGTGTTAATCAAATTTTGTGGCTCTCTCATAAAAAATTCATTTTGATCTTCGACTCTCAGTCTGGTTAGCGGCTTGCTAAAAACTGAGTCATATTGGGACTTGAGTAGCTCACTCATTTCCTTGCTGTCATCTGTGTAGGACCCATCTTGTTTAAGTAGGGGCCCAATACTGGACGTTGTTCTCGATTTTGATTTGGCATAGGAGAAGAAATACTTTGGGTTTCTTTCGATTTCATTTATGGCTTTTAGTTCTTCCCGCGATTCCTGACTCCTAAAGGATTCTTTTAGCTTAAGTTCGATGCTTGCTATTTCTCTGACCAGTGTCTCCCTACGCATTTCAGATATATTGACCTCTTTTAGCCGCTCTGTTATTCTTTTCCGTCGCCTGTAAAGGGAGCGCCTGTCTCTTTCTGTTTTACATCTACTCCTCCTTTTTCTTAGAGGAATAAGCCTTGTGCATACATCGAGTGCCACCGAGTTAATCTGTTCTAGGCATAAGTTGGGGTCTGTGTTGCTTAGTATATCTTCCCAGCTTATATCGGATAGGACTTGGTTTACTTGGTCCCACTTTGTTTTTGTTATTGAAGTTGAATTTGGTGAATGCTCCCTCGTGACTAATCTCATTATGTCGGTCTGGGGCTCCGCGCATACATGACTGAACCTCAATTATGTTGTGATCTGAGTATATTGTTTTTGATATGGTGATATTTCTTATCAGATCATCATTGTTAGTGAAGATGAGGTCTAGTGTATTCTCCAGTCTAGTAGGCTCTATTATTTGCTGGTTTAAATTGAATTTTGTGCAGAGATTTAAAAGCTCGCGTGAGTGTGAGTTTTCATCAGAGCTGCCTCCTGGTGTTATTACTGCAACAATATTATTTGCTATATTCCTCCATTTTAGGTGCCTTAAGTTGAAATCCCCCAGGAGCAAGATGTTGGGTGCAGGAGCTGGAAGGTTTTCCAGACAGTGGTCAATTTTTAACAGCTGTTCCTGGAATTGCTGGGATGTTGCATCCGGAGGCTTGTAGACAACATTAGGAACAACATCCAAATGTTTTTCATACATTTCTCACACTAACAGCGCCTTTCAAGGCAGGTGAAATTGCTGACCTGGAGAGTGTACAGAGAACCTTCACGGCACACACAAATTACTGAGAACAGGTGAAGTTCCTTGATTTGTACTCCCTGGAATGCTGGCGAGAAGGATACGTGATAATATACACCCAGAAAATCCTAGAGGGATTACCAGATTTGCACATGAAAATCACTCCGTACGAAAGCAAAAGACTCGGCAGGCGCCCCTAGTACGATAAGAGAACACAGTGTCAGGGGCCCAAGACTGTTGAATCGCGTCCCAGCATACATGAGGGGGATTACCAATACTCCTGGCTGTCTTCAAGAAGGCACTGGACAGGTACCTAAAGTCAGTACCTGACCAGCCGGACCGTAGTTCGTACGTCGGGTTACGTGCCACCAACAGCAACAGCCTGTAATAAAGTTGGTAGAATTACCGACAATATGTAAAGTAAAAGGACACAAGTGCAACTAATGTGACATTTATTGTGGCAACGTTTCGCTCTCCAGGAGCTTTATCAAGCCATTACAAACAATACATGGACACAGAGGGTATATAAAGGCTCAGAGTGAGGTGAATACTAGTGAGGTACCATTCCGATGTTCACTAGTGGTAGTAGTAGTAGTAGTAGTGGTAGTGACAAAAGCAATTAATTCGTACATGAGTAAAAGGATATAAAAGCTATTACTTGGGTAACATAAAAATAGGTTGGACAAATATAAACTGGAATGAGGCAGGTTGTTTCAGTGTTCACTCTCTGTGCTTTGTGTAGTATAACAGGAGAGACTATGTGATGGCAGGGTTTACTGTTTTCAGGAGGATTCTTGCTAAGACTTCGGAGATGGTGAAGCTGCCGTTGTTTTGTTTAATTGTATTCGAAACAGCGATCAGTGCTGATTCAAGGCATTTGCGTGTGCGGAAATTAGTTTCTTTTATCACTAATTGGGCGTCTCTGAATTTCATAAGATGATTGGTGGAATTTCGGTGTTGTACACAGGCGTTGTTTAAGTTGTCGTTCCTACATGCGTATATTTGTTCATTGAGGCGGGTGTCGAGGTTTCTTGCTGTTTCACCTACGTAGATCTTGTCACAGCCTCCACATGGTATAGTGTAAACTCCTGCATTGACTGGTTCGTGGTGCTTGGGTTTTGTCCTGGTTAGATCCTTTATTGAAGTGGTAGAAGCGATGGCGACTCTGGTGTTAGCTTGTGAAAGTACTTTTGAGATGTTTAGTGCAACCTGGCTGTTGGGAAGAATTATAACTTTGTTGGGAGCGGTGTTGATGCGTGGAGAATTGATGACCTGAAGAGCTCTTTTCTTGCAGTCTTTGATGAAAAAAGAAGGAAATTGTAACTCAGTGAATGTTTGGTGAATGTAAGTACATTCCTCGTCAAGAAACTCAGGACTACAAATTCGGTATGCTCTTAGGAAAAACCCGATGATGATGCCTCTTTTGGTCTTGGTATCTTGACTGGAATAGAAGTGTGTGAGATCATTTTTATTGGTGGGTTTCCGATAAACTTGAAATCTTAGGTTGTTGTCTACTTTGTGAATGAGGACGTCGAGGAAAGGTAGCTTGTCATTGGACTCTTCTTCTAGTGTAAACTGAATCGCTGGTTCAACTGCGTTGAGCCTTGCCTGAAGATCCCGTACATCAAAACGTTTTGGAGTTATTACGAGGACATCGTCCACGTAACGTAACCAAGTGACGCTTGAAGGGATGATGTTGGCGAAGTGTTCGGACTCTAGGTGTTCCATGTATAATTTGGCTAGGACGGCACTTATTGGGGACCCCATTCCCATGCCGTAGGTTTGTTTGTAGAGCTTGTTATTGAAGGAAAAACAGTTGAAGTTAACACAGAGTTCAATCAAGTCAACAAAATCTCCGGGAGGTAAAGGAAGATTAAGGTCCTGGTTGATTTTACGTCGTAGAACCTCGATGGAAACCTTTGAAACTGCAAGGAATATGAGGGCCAATCTTCAGATTGACCAACACACTGCTGAGCATATTCTCAGCACAGTCACCACAGCTAACCTCCAACAGAAGATCAAACTCAATCGCAAACTTCAGTACCTCTGCACTAACAGTCGGTGGAAGGAAATGGGACGCGAATCCCTGATAAACAACTTATCGTCACGCATCTTAACCGACTACGAGAAACAAGCACTGAGTCTGGGACTCAAATTTACCACCAACATACGCAAACCTAACTATCAACTCAATCTTGTTACCAGGAACCATAGACACAGTGATAGCAACTTCCAGAAGGGTTATATACAGGGCCTTCTCACTGCAGCTTTATGTGAACCTTCTTCTAATCTTCCTAGAAGATACATCACTGCCCTTAAGGACCTCGCAAACGACCCCAACATTATCGTCACCACCGCCGACAAAGGAGGTGGAGTCGTCATACTCAACACCAGTGACTACAACACTAAAATGATGGACCTTTTGAATGATCAATCTACATACGAACCTATCAGCACTCAACAGTGGGAGACGCTCACCAAAGACTTTCTATACAAAAGCAGACAAATACTCAAACGCACTAGAGAAGGGAAGAAACTTCTGTACTTGTTACCAAGCAACCCTAAACCAGCACACATGTATGGTTTACCCAAGACCCATAAACACAATATTCCTCTCAGACCAATCACGTCAGGAATAGGCAGTGCTTCACACAAACTAGCCGGAGTTCTTGCCAAACATCTTTCCTGCCTTCTGGGGACCATCAGCCCCGCTCATCTTAAACACTCAGGCGACCTTCTCAACCGCATCCGTAACCTCTCCATCCGTAACAAGAAACTAAGCAGTTTGGATGTGACTTCCCTCTTCACAAAAGTACCTACCAAAAAAGCCATCGAGGTTCTACGACGTAAAATCAATCAGGACCTTAATCTTCCTTTACCTCCCGGAGATTTTGTTGACTTGATTGAACTCTGTGTTAACTTCAACTGTTTTTCCTTCAATAACAAGCTCTACAAACAAACCTACGGCATGGGAATGGGGTCCCCAATAAGTGCCGTCCTAGCCAACTTATACATGGAACACCTAGAGTCCGAACACTTCGCCAACATCATCCCTTCAAGCGTCACTTGGTTACGTTACGTGGACGATGTCCTCGTAATAACTCCAAAACGTTTTGATGTACGGGATCTTCAGGCAAGGCTCAACGCAGTTGAACCAGCGATTCAGTTTACACTAGAAGAAGAGTCCCATGACAAGCTACCTTTCCTCGACGTCCTCATTCACAAAGTAGACAACAACCTAAGATTTCAAGTTTATCGGAAACCCACCAATAAAAATGATCTCACACACTTCTATTCCAGTCAAGATACCAAGACCAAAATAGGCATCATCATCGGGTTTTTCCTAAGAGCATACCGAATTTGTAGTCCTGAGTTTCTTGACGAGGAATGTACTTACATTCACCAAACATTCACTGAGTTACAATTTCCTTCTTTTTTCATCAAAGACTGCAAGAAAAGAGCTCTTCAGGTCATCAATTCTCCACGCATCAACACCGCTCCCAACAAAGTTATAATTCTTCCCAACAGCCAGGTTGCACTAAACGTCTCAAAAGTACTTTCACAAGCTAACACCAGAGTCGCCATCGCTTCTACCACTTCAATAAAGGATCTAACCAGGACAAAACCCAAGCACCACGAACCAGTCAATGCAGGAGTTTACACTATACCATGTGGAGGCTGTGACAAGATCTACGTAGGTGAAACAGCAAGAAACCTCGACACCCGCCTCAATGAACACATATACGCATGTAGGAACGACAACTTAAACAACGCCTGTGTACAACACCGAAATTCCACCAATCATCTTATGAAATTCAGAGACGCCCAATTAGTGATAAAAGAAACTAATTTCCCCACACGCAAATGCCTTGAATCAGCACTGATCGCTGTTTCGAATACAATTAAACAAAACAACGGCAGCTTCACCATCTCCGAAGTCTTAGCAAGAATCCTCCTGAAAACAGTAAACCCTGCCATCACATAGTCTCTCCTGTTATACTACACAAAGCACAGAGAGTGAACACTGAAACAACCTGCCTCATTCCAGTTTATATTTGTCCAACCTATTTTTATGTTACCCAAGTAATAGCTTTTATATCCTTTTACTCATGTACGAATTAATTGCTTTTGTCACTACCACCACTACTACTACTACTACTACCACTAGTGAACATCGGAATGGTACCTCACTAGTATTCACCTCACTCTGAGCCTTTATATACCCTCTGTGTCCATGTATTGTTTGTAATGGCTTGATAAAGCTCCTGGAGAGCGAAACGTTGCCACAATAAATGTCACATTAGTTGCACTTGTGTCCTTTTACTTTACAGCAACAGCCTGGTTGATCAGACCCTGATCCACCATGAGACCTGGCCTCAGACCGGGCCGCGGGGGATTGGACCCCCGAAACCCTCTCCAGGTGTTTCCCACAGCCTACCCTGCAACCCTGTATAACCCTGGTGGGTTTAGCGCTTAGTTTTGATTATAATATTTTTCACACATTTACAGTATAAGAGGTGACGTCTCGCCTGGTCTCATTTTTAAGACCAGTCCTAGCTATGGGGGTTTCCAAACATTCCTTAAACTTCAGAATTTAAACACATATATATCAGGCTAAATGTCTCTTCTTGCATCACAAATATACACAAATACAGTTACATAGATTATCATACATAGCAGTGTATGTGTAGAGAACCTGGGATAACCCAAAAAAGTCAGTGACTTATTTCCACTGGGGTCCTTTGGTGACAATCACAATCGTGTCCCGTCTTGGGTCTGTGGCATGAAGTTTTTTTTTATTTATTTATTTTTGTTCTAGACGGAAAGTACAAGGTTATGACTCACTCTGAGAGAATATACCTCTGCCAACTTATCAGTTCTATCATATAAAGGCTGATGTCTGTGGGAATCCACACAGTGTGTAAACAGCCCCTTCCACCCGGCCTTCATACCTTCTAGACGCTGTCATTTTTTTTCCAGCTGAACAAAAATTAAATATATCGTTATTACGCTGGTAGCTTATCCTGTTGCCTTGTCATATTCCACGACACGGGATGGGTTTCTTAAACGATATGATAAAACCTGTTAGCCTAAGCTGGGATATTTTATAGTAACACGGTGGCTCGTGGCCTGGTGGCCTCTCGATACTCACGGTGAGTCCGGGTTCGATTCTCGGCGAGGGTAGAAACATTGGGTGTGTTTCTAAACCTGTATTCCCTGGAACGCAGGAGGGAGAGATACATGATTATATACACCTGGAAAATCCTAGAGGGACTAGTACCGAACTTGCACACGAAAATCACTCACTACGAAAGCAAAAGACTTGGCAGACGATGCACCATCCCCCCAATGAAAAGCAGGGGTGTCACTAGCACGTTAAGAGACCATACAATAAGTGTCAGGGGACCGAGACTGTTCAACTGCCTCCCAGCACACATAAGGGGGATTACCAACAGACCCCTGGCAGTCTTCAAGCTGGCACTGGACAAGCACCTAAAGTCAGTTCCTGATCAGCCGGGCTGTGGCTCGTACGTTGGTTTGCGTGCAGCCAGCAGCAACAGCCTGGTTGATCAGGCGCTGATCCACCAGGAGGCCTGGTCACAGACCGGGCCGCGGGGGCGTTGACCCCCGAAACTCTCTCCAGGTAAACTCCAGGTAAACACCGGTTGTCTATGTTTACCCATCAGTAAAATGGGTACCTGGGTGTTAGTTGACTGGTGTGGGTCATATCCTGGGACATAATTGTCCTAATTTGCGGGATATGCTCTGCATAACAAGTGGCTTTCTATATAGTATGTCACTGATGTCAGCTATATCCTATATACCACGTACATGTACTTGTAGAAATAAAGATATTTATAGTTTTCCACTAGAGGATCAGTAGCTATAGAAGCTTAAAACATTTTGTGGCTGAGTTCAAGTCGTTTTGTTTGGAGGGAGTTTAGTTTAGTTAGTTTAATATGTTTATTATGCACCCCATACCCATCCTGTGGGCGGTAGTCAAAAGATTACAGAGGTACATAATTGGTCCAGGGACTGGACTCCAAAGTTTTGATAGCTGAGCAAGTTACAGAGGTAATGAACTCACAATTTACAAAGGTAATGAACTCACAATTTACAAAGGTAATGAACTCACAATTTACAAAGGTAATGAACTCACAATTTACAAAGGTAATGAACTCCAGGTAAGTCTGGTCACAATCATGACAAGTTACAAAGGTATTTACAGATTACAGAGGTACGTAATGGGTCCAGGGACTGGGCCCCCAAAGTTTTGATAGCTGAACTAGGTACAAAGGTAATGAATTCTGTAGAATGGTTACTTACGTTTATACTTTGGCTACAATCATGAACAAATTATAGAGTAATGAGCAATTCACACTTCCACACCCGGTCACAACTGTAATGAGTTATTGGTGCAAATATTGATTGTTGAGTCACACACCACACACACACACACACACACACACACACACACACACACACACACACACACACACACACACACACACACACACACACACACACACTTTAGTTTAATATCTTTATGCACCCCATACCCATCCTGTGGGCGGTAGTCAAAAGATTACAAAGGTACATAATGGGTCCAGTGACTGGACCCCAAAGTTATGATAGCTGAACTAGTTACAAAGGTAATGAACTCCAGGTAGATCTGGTCACTAATCATGGCAAGTTACAGAGGTAATGAATCAGCTTCACTCCTATACATGGTTACAGTCATGAACAAATTACAAAGTAATGAACCACTGATACGTCCACACCTGGTCACCTGGAGGGATGGGAGGTGTTTATCTAGGTACAGGTACACACGAGTACAATTATCATACATAGTGTAAATCACCTAGGATAACCCAAGAAAGACGGATTTGGTTTCCATTGGGGTTCTTGTAATATTTTATTTAAACATTAAAATTCAAAATCAGGTACCGTAAAATGAGATATACCATGAAGACGGTAAACTGAATTATTTACATTAACATTGAAGAGAGGATCAGCTTACAATAAGAGATACACGAATGTTAGCTATACTCTCCTCTCTTTCTGTAATTTCATTCATTAGGTACCTTTTAGCTCTCTTCCTGAACTAGTTCGTGCAGGCAGTCCGTTCCACCTCTTTATTGCTGCACAGTAAAAGGCGTTTGAAGCCTGACCACCTACTGTAGGTACTACAGTATGGTACTAGGGTTTTGGTTCCCAACCTTCACAAAATTGGCAGCTTGTGAGCAATTTTATAAACGTGATTTAACTTTAGTTGCTTTACTGTCTTCAACATCCACCGAGGCCCGGTCCATTATTATTATTATAATCAAGGGGAAGCGCTAAACCCGGAGGATTATACAGCGCCTGGGGGGGGATGTGGAAGGCATTCAGGCTTAATTCGGGGAACTGGAGCACAAATCCAATTCCCTAAATCAAGAGCCCCTCACCAACATCAAGGAACCTTCCTTGAGGGGCGGCCCCACGCAATATGATGTATGAACCACAGTCTGGCTGGTCAGGTATTAACTTTTAGTGCCTGTCCAGATTCCCCTTGAAGATAACTAGGAGTTTATTTGGTTTGGTAAAGTTTGTTAGGAAATGGGAAAAGTGTTTCCTGATGCCGATCTTAGTCATATGATGACCCGCTGTTGGAGCTCTTAGTCATCTGACTGAGGCCTTCCACTGGCTTACTTGTCCACACCTTTAAAAATTATGGTCATAGTTATAACCTTTTCTTAGGTGTCTGTTGGTAATCCCCCTTTTTAATTATGCTGGGAGGAAATCGAACAGTCATGGGTCCCAGACACATTGTGTTCGCTTAGTGTACTCATGGTATTCCTGCTTTTCATGGGGGGGGGGAGTCACACCGCCTGCCGAGTCTTACTTTTATACTTGGAAAGGCTGCCGGTTCCACTGCGCAAATTGTCAGGTTCCAAATTCAGTTTGCCATATTCTAAGTGTCAGGAGCCCAGGGCTGTTCAACAGCCTCCCACCATGCACAAGGGAAATTACCAGTAAATCCCTGGCTAAGTTCAAGAGGGAGCTGGACAGATACCTCGAGTCAGTATCCGTTCAGCCGGGCTGTGGTTCATATGTTGGATTATGTACAGCCAACAGTAACAGCCTATCTGTTCCACCAGGAGACCTGGTCAAGGACTGGACTGTGGGGGCGTTGACCCCCGGAACACCCTCCAGGTAGGTAACTTTGAAGAATGTTTCTTTGTCATTAAAATACTTTACTTGGAAATACACTGCATTCTCTAGAATTTTGGACATCACACTGAGTGATCACAACAATGTTTCTATCACATCTACTTAGGAAATGATAGGATGGATAATGAGAACCTTCAAAACTAGGGATGCCAAGTCCATGATGATTCTACACTGGAATGTTACTGTACACTAACGGCTCCTTTCAAGGAAGGTGAAATTGCAGATCTGGAGAATGTACAGATAACTTTCACGGCATACATAAATGTGTTAAAGCACCTAAACTACTGGGAACAGTTGAAGTCCCTTGATTTGTACTCCCTGGAACACAGGTGAGAAAGATGCATGATAATATACACTTGGAAAATCCTAGCAGGACCTAAAGTCAGTACCTGATCAGCTGGGCTGTGGTTCATACGTCGGTTTGTGTGTGGCCAGCAGCGACAACCTGGTTGATCAGATCCTGATCCACCGTGAGATCTGGTCACAGACCGGGTTGAGGGGGCGTTGATCCCCAAAACCCTCTCTAGGTATTTTCCAGGTATACTAACAGGCCTATAATTCCTGATGTAGACCTGTTTTTCTTGAAGATAGGTGTAACTCTGGCTTCCATGAACTCCTCCAGAACAATATTGGTGGTGATGGACACACTTATAATGTGCGCAATGGGGACTGGCAATTCAGAGGCACCATCTTTTAGGAATTTGGCTGGGATGCTGTCGGGACCAGTGCAGTAGTAAGTTTTAAACTTGGAGTCTGTTCAAGGTATTTGATTTAACAGTTTACTTACTAATGTTGATGCAACAGTTGTGTAGGATAAACTGAAAAAAAATTGCCACTTTAGTTGTTTCATGGCATACCTCGTTACCGATATTTAGTGCAGCAGACCCCCAGTGTTCTTAATTAATCCATTCAGGAGGTTGGCCTAAATCCGAAATGGCCGAAAACCGAAGTAATATTTCCCATAAGAAATAATGTAAATCTAATTAATCCACTTCAGACACCCAAAAATATTAACAAAAAATAATTTTTATAGAGAATAATTATAGTGTTGCACCTCTTCAGTGGTTAGTACATTCATTACTTACCTTAAAATATTTGTAGTCTTAATGGAGGGCGAGAGGTGAGTAGTATTTATTTGTAGGAAGTCAGTGTAGGTAGCCGGTAGATGTAGGTACAAGTATGTGGTCCCTCTGGGCTACACCTACCGGCTACCTACATTGCAGAACACAGCCATATTATTCCATCAACATACCATGTTCACCGAGTTTAATCATTTCTAACAACTACCTTTAGATGCCATCATAAATGAAGGGAGAAGTAATGAATAACTCATGCCGAGATTTGTAAACAAACGCGTATTAAGGGCAGTCACTGGGCCAGACTCCAGATTGTTTTCTCTAATGCTCGATCAGAGAAAACAATGTTTACCCTCCACCTGACTCGCCATTCATCATCTTATGTTATTATGTTATGTAACGTGTTTCTTATATAATTTTGAAGAAAATGTCTATATTAACCTAAAATAAGACATTTAATGTGCCCAAGAGCGAGTCACCAACGTATGAGCGGCCCAGGTGAACGCATCTGGTACAAACGATTTCCGAGCAGATGCATGTAATCCGTGGGGGAAATTTCGCTGAAAAAGTGCTCGATTTCTGAATTGGCCGATTCCCGCACTGGCCCAAAACCGGGAGTGCACTATACTATGTTAGATCTACCCTTGGGTTTGTGACTATACCTTAGCTCTTTTAGTTGTTGCCAGAGCTTTGGGGGGTTCTTGTATTCTTACGGAATAAGGATTTTATTTCTTTGCATAGTTTACAATGTGTAATTACAGTTTAGATTTGATAAGTACAAAGAAAGCCACTGACATGCTGGGGCATTTGATTTTTGAGCAAAAGTGCATTGCCTTTGCTCCATTTATAAGCATCTGCACTCTGAAATTCACGTAGCGCTGAAACATCCTGCCTGTTTTTCCTTAATCTTTTTAGCAACTGATCCCTGAATTTGGTATTATCTAATCTCAGCAGTTATGCAGGGTTCAATACTTCGTTTAACCCTAACCTCTTTAACTGGTGCAATATTGTCAAGGATGCCAGTGAACATTGTTCTGAATGTTTCCCAGGCATCATTTACATCAGTGCAATGTGTCACGGCATAATAACTGTGTAGCCTATTTACCAGTGTTTCTTTACTGTAGCTTCTAGTTAACTTTAACGAAGATAGATAACTCTCCCTGTATAGTGGCCTGACTAGTAGCTGGCAACCCCTTTATTCATGTATTGGATCAAAATACCAGGGATGTTTACCCATTCAAGTAATCTAGTTCTGGGATTAGAAGGCATTGTGAAAATTTATTATGTGAGCAAATCACCTGCAGGAGGTTTACAGAGCATTACCTGCAAGTAATTTGGGTGAGGTAGGGTCTTGGTCACAGTAGGTCACTGAAATGTTACTCCTTCGACTGCCCACTTCCTCACCACTCACAAAAAGCTAGACCTGACATTAAATTAATATTAAAACCAGCTTTTCTGTTACACTGATTGTATATGATTAGGCTTGCTGGGAACAACAAATATAATTGGTATTCTCACCATTTAATTACTGGAAGACAATGCTGATGGAACACACCCTAACTATACTATAGCAGATAGGATTTATGAAGGCCAATGCAAAAACTACTGTACATTATGGGTAATCATCACTTAACAAAGGTGTGTTGTTGGGAAGGATTAATTGAAGTCCTCTATTTTCGTCCTCCACACACAATTCTTGAGGTCCCGCGAATTTCCTGTCCCAGTTCTTCAGCAGGGGACATTAACACTGGTTCCCATTACAAATTCAAGCCAAAAAAAAATCCCATTAGGCCTCAGGAAACACCGAATTATTAGCAGATTGTCACAACCAGTGTACACACATTAAATTCAATATAGCGTCTCTCCCCGGCATCACTTGGCAGCTCTTCTACCCCCCCCCCATCCCCCACTCGAAATTTCTCAAAAGGGTCAAATCAACATCACATTTTACTACACAATTATTGAATTATTCAAATTTACCCATGCTGAATATAGGAAAATCCAAAATTTTCCACAGGCGTCATTGTCCAATGTTCTCTCACCTTCCTTGCCAATTGTGCGTTTCCCAGGAGCTGGTGTTGATGACGTAGTCAACAGGTTGGATAATATGATGTCAGGTATTGGGAACAAGCCCATTGTCTGTCTCATTGCTGGTGGAAATGATATCGGGAAGGGCAGAAGACAGGAACTGCTGGTTAAGTACAGGTCAGCTATAGACTGATTGCCCTGAATCTGCACTCTCTAGATAGGCATAGAATTAGAGGGGTATGATTGAGGTGAATAAATGGAAAACAGGAATAAATATAGGGGATGTAAAAAAAGTTTCTAAAAGTATCTAACCAAGACAGGACTCACGGCAGTGGTTTCAAACTGGAAACATTTAGGTTCAGAAATTATATAGGAAAACACTGGTTCGGTAATATAGTTGTGGATGAGTGGAACAAAGTCTTGAGTACTATTATTGAAGCTAAAACATTGTGTAGTTTTAAAAATAGGTTAGACAAATACACGAGCGGTTGTGAGTTGGACCTGACCGGCTTCGGCCAGTAGGTGACTTAGACCTGCCTAGCATGGGCCACTAGGCCTTCTGCAGTGTTTCTTATTTATGTTCTTATGACAAGTGTAAAAGTTTTCAAGAGGAAACGGGACAGATATCTTCACCTGGTGCCAGATCAGCCAAGCTCTGATGGATATGTGGGTCAGTGGATCACCAGCTGCAACAACCTGGCTGACCAGGCTAGTACCAAATAAGCCTAGCCCAAGGCTGGACTCTGAGAGTAGAAAAAACTCTCGAAACTCAAGGAAGGGAGAAGAGTGGCTAGCAACCAATATAGGTCCTCTCTCTCCCTGCTCCATGAACTTTATCAAAACTCATCTTAAAACAATGTATGGTTCCTGCCTCCACTACGTCACTTGCCAGACTATTTCACTTCCTGACAACTCTCTAAAGAAATACTTCGTAACATCCATTTGACTCATCTGAGTCTTCAACTTCCAATTGTGACCCCTTGTTTCTGTGTCCCAATTCTGGAACATCCTGTCTCTGTCCACCTTGTCAATTCCTCGCATTATTTTGTATGTCGTTATCGTGTCTCCCCTAACCTTCTTGTCCTCCATTGTCATCAGGCTGATTTCCCTTAATCTTTGTTCATAGGACATTCACCTTAGCTCTGGAACCAGTCTTGTTGCAAACCTTCGCACTTTCTCTAATTTCACGTGCTTGACCACTGTGGGTTCTAAACTGGTGCTGCATACTCCAATATGGGCCTGATGTACACGATTCCTTACCGAGGTATCAGAATGCTATTCTCGGGCATGCCAGGTGCCCATATATTGCAGCAATTATCTGGTTGACGTTCACTTCAGGAGACATACTCGGTATTATACTCATCCCAAGATCCTTTTCCTTGAGTGAGGTTTGCAGTCTTTGGCCACCTAGCCTGTACTCTGCAGTCTTCTTTACCTTTCCCTGATCTTCATTACTTTGCATTTGGTGGGGCTAAATTTGAGAAGCCAGTTGCTGGACCAGTCTTCCAGCCTGCCCAAGTCTCTTTGTCCTCCTGCCTGATCCTCATCCGATTTAATTCTCCTCATTAACTTCACATCATCTGCAAACAGGGACACTACTGAGTCCATCCCTTCCGTCATGTCATTCACATATACCAAAAATAGCACTGGTCTAGGACTGACCCCTGTGGAACCCCACTGATCACAGGAGCCCACTTTGACACTTTGTCACATACCATGACTTATTTTTGCCTCCCTGTCAGGTATTCTTTGATCCATTGCAGTGCCCTTCCTGTTATGTGTGCCAGACCTTCTAGCTTTTGCACTAATTTTTGTGAGGAACTGTATTGAAGGCCTTCTTTCAGTCCAAGAAAATGCAATCTACCCACCCCTCTCATGTCTTACTTCCGTTACCTTGTCATAAAACTCCAGTAGGTTTGTGACATAGGATTTCCCTTCCCTGAATCCGTGATGGTTGTCATTTATAAGCTTATTCCGTTCTAGGTGCTCCACCACTTTCCTCCTGATAATCTCCACGACTTTGCATACTATACACTTTGGTGACACTGGTCTGTAGTTTAGTGCCTCGTGTCTGTCTGTTTTCTTAAAAATGGGGATACATTTGCCCTCTTCCAAACATCAGGTAGTTGCCCAGTTTCAGTGGATGTGTTGAAAATTGTTGTTTGTGACACACACATCTCTGTTCCCTCTCCAAGTATCCAGAGAGATATTGTCCGGTCCCACTGTCTTTGAGGTATCAAGTTCACTTAGCAGCTTCTTCACCTCCTCCCCAGTTGTGTATTTCATCCAGCACTTGTTGGCATATCCCTTGTTGGTGTACCCCTTCCCCCCTTCCTATTCTGACTTCCCGGAGTCCTTTCTGCCTCCAGTGTAAATATTTCCTTAAATCTCATGTTGAGCTCCTCAAGTACTTCTTGGTCGTTTTTTGTGAGCTCTCCACCTTTCCTCAGCCTGATTACCTGGTCCTTGACTGTTGTCTTCCCCCTTGACGTGGCTATACAACAGCTTTGAGTCAGACTTGACTTTCGATGCTATATCATTTTCGTACTGTTGCTGGGCCTCCCTCCTTATCTGTGCATAATCGTTTCTGGCTCTCCAACTAATCTCTGTTTTCCTGGGTTTATTGTCTTCTGTACTTTTTCCATTCTCTAATGCACTTAGTTTTTGTCTCCCTACACCTTTGGGTAAACCAAGCACTCGTTCTGGTCTTCCCATTATTTCTGTTGCCCTTGGGAACAAACCTTTCTTCTGCCTCCTGGAGGCAGTGGAGATGTCATGTCTGAGGGCAATGTGTGGTGTGAATATAATGCAGAGAATTCGTAGTTTGGAAGTTAGGAGGAGGTGCAGGATTACCAAAACTGTTGTCCAGAGGGCTGAGGAAGGGTTGTTGAGGTGGTTCAGACATGTAGAGAGAATGGAGCGAAACAGAATAACTTCAAGAGTGTATCAGTCTGTAGTGGAAGGAAGGTGGGGTAGGGGTCGGCCTAGGAAGGGTTGGAGGGAGGGGGTAAAGGAGGTTTTGTGTGCGAGGGGCTTGGACTTCCAGCAGGCATGCGTGAGCGTGTTTGATAGGAGTGAATGGAGACAAATGGTTTTTAATACTTGACGTGCTGTTGGAGTGTGAGCAAAGTAACATTTATGAAGGGATTCAGGGAAACCGGCAGGCCGGACTTGAGTCCTGGAGATGGGAAGTACAGTGCCTGCACTCTGAAGGAGGGGTGTTAATGTTGCAGTTTAAAAACTGTAGTGTAAAGCACCCTTCTGGCAAGACAGTGATGGAGTGAATGATGGTGAAAGTTTTTCTTTTTCGGGCCACCCTGCCTTGGTGGGAATCGGCCAGTGTGATAATAAAAAAAAAAAAAAAAAAAAAAATAAAAAATAAAAATAGTCCATCATTTCATTTACTGATTTTCCTACCAATTCCCTTTCCCACTAAACCTCCTGCAGGAAGTTCCTCATCCCTGTGTAGTCCCCCTTTTTGTAGTTTGGCTTTTCCCATCCGACTCCTGTTACCCTCTCCACTTGTAACTTTACTATATATTCAGAGCTCAGAACCACGTGATCACTAGCTCTGAGGGGTCTTTCATATGTGATGTCCTCGGGGTGAATACGAGGTCCAGTCTTGCTGGTTCATCCTCACCTCTCTGGTAGTGTCCCTAACATGTTGATGCATGAGGTTTTCCAGTACTGCATGCATATTGACTCTCCATGTTTTGGGACCCCCATGTGGCTCCAATATCCTTGTGATTGAAATCTCTCATAACTAGTAACTTTGCTATACCTGTGTGAGCTCTTCTGGCCACCTCAGCTAGTGTATCCACCATTGCATTGGTGGCCCGGTGGCCTGGTGGCTAAAGTTCCCGTTTCACACTCAGAGGGCCCGGGTTTGATTCCTGGCGGGTGGAAACATTTTGACACGTTTGTTTACACCTGTTGTCCTGTTCACCTAGCAGCAAATAGGTACCTGGGTGTTAGTCGACTGGTGTGGGTCGCATCCTGGGGGACAAGATTGAGGACCCCAATGGAAATAACCCGGTGGGTTAGCCACCTGGGTGGCTAACCCTCCAGGGTTAAAAATTCGAAAAAAATCTTCTCATCTTGCTCTGTTGCTCTCTTCATATTCTTCTCTTGGCATCCCACAGTTCTGTAGTGGGTTGTACATCACTGCAATGGCTACCTTATGTCCCCCAAACTGAATTGTACCTACTATGTAGTCTCTTTTGCCCATTTTGTCCATTCCTTCCATTTCCTCAAATCCCCATCGGCTTTTAATGAGCAGTGCAATTCCTCCTTTCCCTCTGCTCCCTCTCTTTCCTCAGGATCTGATATTTGGGTGGGAAGATTACATCTGTTATCATCCTGGTGAGTTTTGTTTCTGTGAGTGCTATGCCACTCCTATCATTTATTTGTTAATCCATCTGCATTTGTATACCAAATCTTCAACTTCTTTTCTAAAACTGTGATCTGGGGAGAACGTGGGGGTTGGGGGAGCAGGAGACCTGGCAGGGATCTATGGGGGGGTTGCTGTGGGGGTGGAGTTTGTGATAAGGGTGGGGACAGTGGCTACAGTGTATGGGTTTTGGGTTAGTGTTTGGTTGCATTGGAGTTGTCATGGTTGAGGTCTTTCTGTAGGAGGTTCTGAGGGAGGTTGTATTTGCTCTTCCTCCTGAGTCTGGGTTGTCCTGCTCATCTCTGTCTTTGCCTCTCTTTCCTCCTTGCATCTTTGTACCCTCTTTCAATTTCTGCCTTTCTTCTTGTCCCGTCACAGATGAGGTACACCCTCCGGTACATCGGTATGTCCCTTAGTCGTGCTTTATCCTGCAGGATCCTGTTTTGAGCCAATTCTGCCTTGAATATCACTGTGTTAGTTACCATTTTGTCTTAGGCACATGTCGATTAGACACTAGTGCTGTTGTGTGTGTGTGTGTGTGTGTGTACTCGCCTAGTTGTGGTTGCAAGGGTCAAGTCACAGCTTCTGGGCTCCACCTCTTCACTGGCCACTACTAGGTCACTCTTCCTACTCCATGAGCTTTACATAGCTTTAAGAAGAGGTATGATATAGATCCTGCCTCCACTACATCATTTCTCAGACTATTTCATGTCCTGACAACTGTGTGACTGCAGAAATACTTCCTAATACCCCTGTGATTCATCTGAGTCTTCAACTTCCACCTGTGACTATTACTGTGTCTCATCTCTGGAACATCCTGTCTCTGTCCACCTTGTCGATTCCTCTGTGTGTGTGTGTGTGCGCGTGTGCGTGTGCATGCGTGCGTGCAAGTATTAGTATAGTGAGTATACTAATCACTGCTGATCTAGTAACATACTAAAAGCTGTTAGTGTAATTGCAGGTGTTGTTAGTATGTACTAACAATTGTTGGTGTTATTAGTGTGTGCATTAACAATTTATAGTGGAGTTAATGTGTGCATTAACAACTACTGGTTTTTAATAGTATAGTTGTATACTGTATAGTATGGTAACAAACATACTCCTAAACTTAACCAGCTCATCACTGTCAAGTGTTACTGTGAACAGTTACCACACACTATCATGCTAAATCTTAATACAGTATAAAGGAAGAGATTGCTGGCCAGCATTATGCAAATAAACACTGCATCAGAAGAGAACAATGATGGATAATGTCCAGGTGTACTGGATCACTGTCTTACAATCAGCCAAGAAGCCTCTCAAATATAGGACACATCAGACAAGTTTCCAGCATAAAATATTCTTTAATTGCAAGACTAACACCTAAAACACAGATAATAATAATATATACACACATGCCTTCAGAAGTTATACTTATTATAATGAAAAATGTCCAATGTTTTATATTTTTTTATTGTAATTTTTGTCAAATGAAAAGTTACAAAAACTCAGTTTATCTTAAACAGGATTAGTATCTTGCCAACTCCGACTCGACAATTTAAATGTAAACGTCATGTACAATACTGTACTAGTGTAATTTCATTTGTTTCTGCTCAATTGCCATTATTTCAGCAGTAGTATGTATTTGTTTGTGCATTTTTAAAATGGCACTAATATTTGCCAGCATAAAAGTAATTCACTAGATTTTAAGTAGCTCTTAACACATTTGTTTGTTAGCTTGTGAAATAGATACTTTAATTATCACAAAAATAAAGAGCATTACAGTTATGAGATTCATGCCATATAAACTCTCTAAAGCTGAATGAATGCTAGAGCCTCTATGAGATGCCTTCTGCCAGAGTATATATTTTTTACTCGTATGGTCAGATAGAAAATGCTGTGGACAAATCATATATGAAACATTTATGACTGTACAAATGTATGATAGCTTTTAGGCCTAGTACTGCAACAGATGCTCTCAATAAGACAAATCTCAGTGTATGAATATTCTTATTTAAAGCATGTGCTAAATGCTTTTATGCAAGTTTTAAGTCTATTGAACATGAACATTACACTCTTCAAATGAAATAGTTCTCTTGATTTATTCTAATCAGAGTTAATCACATATTACAGGTAAAGAATAAATCAGTACATTTTTGACAATGTTGGATTATCAGTTATTGTGAAGTGTTAAGCCATGAAAGTAATATTTTATATTATTCATCCTTCTACATCCTTTGTAACTTACACATTTCAAAATATGACAATTTAAACACATACAGCACTAAGAGAATGCTGGCATTTTAACATATTAATTTTGGGCCTATTAATATTGGGAGTGGATATAATGTTAGAGTAATGAACTGTTTGATGAAGTAGATGATGCAAGAGTATGATGAGGCAGCAAAATTGCAATAAAAAAAGCAAATCAACTAGTAAGTGCAATCAACCTGTTTTCCTAATGCCAGTGTTGCTTTTCACTATGTTTAATCCAGTTTCTCTACATATTCTAGCTGGGTTCGATTAAGTTAACATCACTTGACAAATTTAACTATCACACACCTACCAATAAATATAATACAGTGGATCTCCTTTGTGACATTAACGTGTTCCTAAAATTTTTTCATAAACTGATGGAGACAAATTCTTTTCCCCCAGAGACACCCAAGTTATAATCAGAGATGTGTTCCTTTATCTATGTTCCAGTCCTCTCCTATTCTCTTACCTCCCTCCTCTCTTATTCCCTTACCTCTGTATAATCCTTATGGGTTTAACACTTGGTTATACTTATAATATTCCCTTAACTCCCTCCCTCTTCTATTTCCCTTACCAACCTCCCTCCCTCTCCTATTACCATTACCAACATCCCTCCTTCCTTCTCCTATTACCATTACCAACCCCCCCTCCTTCCCTTTCCTATTACCCTTACTAATCTCCATCCCTCCCTTTCCTGTTACCCTTACCAACCTACCTCCCTCCCTCTATTTTTCCTTACCTATCTTTCTCTTTTGCTATTTACCTAGCCTACCTTTCTCCTTTCCTATTCCCCTTACTTTCCTCCTCTCCCTAATCCCATATCTACCTCCCATTGCGTGTCCCACATAATATTCCAACCCCCTTATGGTATTTCACCCCTCACACTGTTCTCTAGTCCTCTCACTATTTCACTCCTACACTGTACACCACCTTCACAATGTACCAGGTCTCCATACCACAGACACTGCATTCCACCAAATACAATGTACAGTGCCCACACACACCTGCACTGCATCTTCCATACCCCATGCCATACATTCCACTCTTCCCAGGTTATGGTGTAGGTATAAGGTAAGGTGAAGGTTTCTGTGTTCTTAGGTTTGGAGGGATGAAGGTTAGTTGGTGGTATAAGCAGAGTTGTTGTCTTCACCTAGTGACCATGTGATACACACCCACACACCTACCACCCAAAACCAAACGTATATCTTCATATGTATATATACAACACATACATACTGATGTGAAATATCAGTGCATATGGTGAAACAACAAAGGAAACAAAATAAATATAATTTAGCTTTAAGAAATTGTAATTGTTGATTTGAGAGTAATTCACCAGTCACACTCAAACATGACCTCTTCATTACTTTCATAAAATAAACATATGAAGACTCTTGGCAAAAAAAAAGTCTAAAACAAACTTGTTTAAAATGATTTACGTTCAGATATTCGCAATCGTTGTAACTGTAGATCAGTGTTTTAAGGTTATTAACTTGTTCTAAACTGTATCATAAGTGCAATACATCGTAAGTTGGGGACCTACTGTAATGATATACAACTTTGTTTATATGGACTTCAGTAAGGTCTTTGATAGTTCCATACTAGAGACTAATGAAGGTAAAAGCATGCTGCATTGGAGGTCAGTCCTGGATAAAACAAGTGGAACAAGTGGTATTCCATGGAGTGAGTGTTGGGTTCATTTTTCAAAAATGACATAAATGAGGAAATAATTAGTAATGTGAGTAAGTTTGCTGATGACACTAAAACATATCATCAGCTAGCTTCTAAGAACACCAGGGAGCTACAGAAAGATTGGAATAGGTTGATACTGTTTGAAAAGTGGTAGATGTATATAGTTTGTGGATAAATGTAAAGTTCTAATCCTGGGAAAAGAAAATAACTATGGTACTTAAGGTATAATCTACAGTAATACAGATCTTAATCAAACTGAATGTGAAAAAGATTTAGTTTTGGTTAGCAGAAATCAAGAAAACAGTACACAAGTGATCATAACAAAGCTAATAGACTTCTTGACTTCCCAGGGTCATACCTTATATATCATTAAGGCCTCGTTTAGATTATACAGCTCAGTTGTGGTCCCCATATTACAGAATGGACATTATTGTGCTAGAAAATGTAGAGAAGAATGACAATTAATGCCATCTAAGAAACCTTTCCTACAAAGATAGGCTGAAGGCACTTAATTTGCACTTCCTAGACAGGCATAGAATTTAGGGGGGGCTATGAGTGAGGTGTATAAATGGAAAGTTGCAATAAATAAAGGGATATAAAGTGCTGAAAACATCTAATGAAGACAGGAGTCACAACAATGGAATTAAGTTGGATAAGATTGAGACACTTATGCAACATATGGGAATCTTTATTCCTTAATAAAGATTCCTGTATGTTGCACAAGTGTCTCAATCTTCAACTTGTCATTTTTGAAAACCATTAATTACATACGTTAGGTAAGGAGAATATAGAAAAGCAATGGTTTGGCAATAGTTGTGGATAATGGAACAAACCAAGAAGTGTTACTGAAGGGAGTATTTTAGTGAGCTTTAAAAATAGATTGTAAGTGGGAGTGGTTGGGTGAGTAGGAGCTCCCTAGCATGGCCAATAGGCCTACTGCAGTGTATGTCTATTCTTATGCTCTTAATGCATAAATATGAGACAATGTTTTGCTATGCAAACAGGAAATATAACTGCCAAGAAGATCGAGGAAACATGGCAATAAAAATCTGATCACATTGTAGTGTTATTTTAGCAACAGTTTTCATTCATAGTAAACACATTTGATTAGGAGAATGGGTTACTGTAGTGATGTATTATATTGGAAAGCAAAGTGAAGCATGAATCAAAATTTTGCTTAGTCATTTTGCTGATAGACTGCTGCATAAAAAATATATATAAAAAGAGAAGAAAAACTTTCAGTTCTGGAGTATTTGTACCTTTTGTGTTGTCTTGCACATTTTGTTTGCATTCTGTAGTAAAACTAAATAAATGTTTCTACTGGCTAGCATAGTGAGCACATTAAATATTTATCCAGCTCACTTGCAACTACTCACTAGCTGTCAGTCATATTCCATCTTCATCTAAATGTAAACTAGTGAAGTCAACCATTCAACTCTAACCTTAATGAACAGTCATCAATGTACCTATGAAGATAAATTTCATGTAATTTTAAAAGACATTACTTCATCTTGCATATTGTGATTAGAAAAGTTAAATGGATTTATTGCCACTGCTCCAGGAAGTGCTTTAATACTGGTGAAGGGCTCATGATCCAAGGAGTTTGAGCTACCTTTTCCTCCTTTCTTGCATCACATTAGATTCTCTCATTCAACATGCACCATACAACTCCAGTGATGGATTTAGTGTTTCCTTGTGAACATAATAGTTTGCACATTTTTTACATACTCTGATTTATTACAATAAAATTTGCAGCTCTGTATAACCCTTTTGGGTTGAGCACTTGGTTATAATTATAATAATAAAAACAGAATTAAAAATAGTAAATGTATAGATAAAACTCCTAAGAGCATTACTGTGGCTCACAAAGTAACTTATATGGCAAGTCTTATCTGTGCATCATCACAAGTCTTATCTGTATCATCATAAGTGTTTTCTGTATCATCATACTTTCCCTTTCCTGTATTGTGGTGTTGGCTCACAAAAATATTGTTAATATACAATGCTATTCGGTTTGCAAAAGCTTTTATAACATTACAAGCCACAGTAGCAGGCAGTTTTTTTGTCTGAAATATTTAGTACTATATTACATTAGATATATTGTATTAAGCAATATACTCCTAACCCTCAACAAAAGCACAGTGGTAGTATAACAATAGCCTCTGCAATTATGAATTTCATTTGTTTTAGTATTACAGATACAGTAAAATTTTGACTTGGACCTTATTTCAGTGCGCTTCGGTAATGGGTCGAAATTCACGGAGTTGACTGATTCAGAAACAAAAGTGTTATTTACAGAAGTTCCCATGGCTCTATAAATCATTATATCATGACTGTAAATAACTTGCCACATGGAGGTCTTGGACCCATGATAAGCCAGTCGTAATACTAGGTCAGGTGCTAAATCTTTTTAGGGTGACAGTGGATAACACACCAACCTGCTGGTTTTAGGACTGGCTTGCCATGGGACGAGCCTTCTGTGTGGTGTATGTCCATTATTATACAATTAACTGTAAAACAATATTATCTCTATCCACCATTACCAGCTATGTTCCCTATGTTAGCCCATTACTTCAAAAGTTTACTCATTTGTAATGTACAACTTGTGATGTTTCACCTGTAGAATTGAAGATAATAGCAAAGATATAATTATTGGTATTGTAGAAGGTCCACACCTCCAGCTGCCATGGAGACTTGCTGTTATGCTCTCAAATCTAGGAAATAAACAATACACACAAAAATATATTTTCTAAAATATCTGTCTACAGCTCTACTGCTGTCTCCCACTCTTATTTTAAATCTAATCCTACATTACAAATTTTTGTGCTACCCACATCTGTATAATGCTCAACCTGAAGAGCCTCACATAATATCTACATGCCCACTTAAATCTTAAACTTTATTGCCCATCACCTACTTTATTATCTAAGATACAATGCAGTAACATGTTTGACATTATTATGTATGAATCTACATTAGTAATTTAAGTAATTTCATTTGCCTGGGTTGAATTATATTCTCTCATATGGTTATTTTATACTGAAAACTCAATGAAGAATATGCCATTGACTTCTAGCTGTGAATAGCATTAGTATTGATAAGATTATCCTGTTTAATCCTGCACATTCAAATACTTAATAAGAACCAGAAAATGTACTTTTTTTTATGTACACTAATGTAATTTAACACATATTTCTTTTTCAGCCTAACAAAACAATTGGCTGATGTGTTGGTGAGAATTTAAATGAATAAAAGCAATTATCATCATTTTCTGCCAGTGTAAACATCAGTCATAAACAGTAGGGTTTCAAGAATTTGGACTTTAAGACTGGATTTTATTTGTTTGGGAAGGATTTCACCAGATTCTCTATAACCTGCGAAAAGTCCTCATATCCAGGAACAAGGTTTCCAAGGCTTGTCAATCAGTGCATCATTAATTCAGCCCATGGGCGAAGGTGTCATCACATATATGCAGTGTCAAAGTACATTTGTCCTTCACAAACTTCTGATCATTAAATGTAAATTCAGGCATTGCCTTGCTACCCAAACTCGCATCTTGCATGTTTTTAATTTGGTAATGTCCTTTGTGGAGTGCAGACTAGCAAGAACTGTGAGTTTGCTTATTAAAAAAATTGAATAACATTGATGGAGGCATTGAAGCTTTGAAGATACAACAAAGAAAATGCTACTAATGACTGAAGCACATTTGGCAGAAGCTACAGCCATTAACAATGTCTGAAGACTGACTCATTCCACGAGTTTGAAAGCTTTTACATTATAACAACACAAGGGCAGTGCAACCATTACACACAATGAATGGAAAATTTTACTTCAAAGAATTTAAATGAAGATGTAGTTATAAGGCTGATATGTGACAATGATGCACCTGCTGCATACCAGGCCAGCCAAGCACATGTTATTAATGCTGTTTCATATTTCTTTCATTCAGTGTAAAGGCAGTGATGATTTTCATGAGAGGCTGTCCATGGTGGAAACTATACAAAATGCTTCTCTTATTGGCACTTACATCTGTTTCATGTGGGTATACACGTGAATATGGAAACAGCTCTCTCTATATTGCATCGGAGCAATGCGAAATGTGTTTTTTGTGTGGAGGGGAGGGGGGTAATTATGCTTCAGAACTCAAATATCAAGACCAGTCCCCATTCATGAAGTCCTACTGTCTATAAAATTACTTGGGTAGTAAAAAAAATTCTTTAATCATAAAATTGGCCTATTACTGGAAACCACCTAATACAGATGCACTTAACTAGTAACTACTGAGGTCCCACAGTCCATATATTCCAAACACTTGGAGTCGTTGTGGTCTTGGTTGATACTCGCTGCACTGTTTTCTTGGCATTAATTCGAAACTTGGTTTCCTTCATGTGCTTCGATTATTATTAAAAAATTCGCAGCATCCATTCACTGAAAGAAGAGAAGTAACCAACCTAACACATTTTAATGAAATATAGTGCAATGTATATTTGTTTTTTAAATATGGTAGAGTATAACTTGTTACAATCATTTTTGTATTAGAAGTTTAGAACCAAAACCTTCTGATAAGCAAATCCCCCATTTTAATTGTACAACAGATTAAATCTAGTAATTATTTTTATTTGGAGGGTATTGGGTCAAGGCATGACTGGGGAAAACTGGGAAGGGCTGTGCAGCTGTGGAGGTAGGAAAGAGGAAGTGGTGCAAAAGGGAAGGCTTTTAATATAGCTTCAAGTTAAGAAAAGGTTAGTTAATGCAGCTGCTGGGAAGGGTGGGAGGATAGCTACAGAAGAAGAGTTCAAAGAGGAGTTGGCACATGTACGAGGAAAGGAGAGGGGTAAGGGGGATTGGCATAGCTGTAGGAGAGGGGTAGGGGAAGGAGGAAGGGATGGTGTAGTTGCAGTTAAAGGAGTGAGTGGGGTCTGCCAGGCTCCAAGCTTGTGCTGTTGGGCTCCACTGTGGGAGGTGGGACTGCCATCCTTCAAGCTTGTGCTGTTTGGATTCCACCAAGGTCAGTATTTAATTTGCAAGTGATTGCCATTCACCAGTTGAAATTTTTGTTATCCTTTCACCATGTCCTCAAACTAACACAAATATACAATTGTAATACTGTACTAGGCAAGGGCTTCAGAAATCAGTATGGTACATGCAATATAAAGTGTTGTACAGCACTAACTATTGAACAGGAAAGAGATTATTGCCACTTACTATAGTTGTTCTCTTTCTAACATTGTATATGTAGTGCTTTATAAGCAGAACTTGCAATCTTTGCTTATAAAGCAATGATTGTTTTGGCAATCTAGCAGTGTAAATTTGTTATTGTAATGAAGGTGAGAATCAGTCCGAATATAACAAAATTAATATATTTCAGTGAGTATAAGTAATACAATACAAACTAAATTAAAGCTGATCTAAGTAGAGCTAAAATTGTTAATTTCAGCAAGGCTATAAAGGTGAGGTTGCTAAGATAGTTTAAGTGCACAGTGAAAAAATTTGTATACCTTGTTTTTTCACAAAACTACATTATAAAGAGAATTCTTAAAAAAAAAAAAAATTTAAGGTAGGCTTGTTTGACTGATTGTCTAAAAAAAAAAGCATAGCATATATACTGACTGTATATATTTACAGTAGGGTATATATGAAGATAAAATGTACACCACTGAAAGATCATCTTGCATAGACATGGGAGTGTGTAGTTAGTGTAATATATGGCAGACTAGTGGCTAGCTTAGCAAGATAATGTTCACTTCCATTTGCCTCTGAACATTTACAGATGAAGTTCTATACTGTATAGGCATCATATGGGTGATGTGTTCAATATAAATTTGCAACATTAAGCAAAGTTTTAATCTGTGAAGTAATATATTGTATATACACAGTGATTCATCACTGGTTCCTCCTCCTCCTCCTATGACGCCAAGCATGATCTGCTTGGTGACACAGTCGACAAGTTACGCTTCCCTTCTTGCACTCTTTATTATGTGCTATATTAGTGATAATCATGGTTTGAAGCAAGTACGAATAAGACACATTTGCAGTGCTTGAGTATCTTTATTGAAGAAATGTTTTTCCTGCACAGCAGGTGTTTTTCAGTCTATAGAGGAACGAGGACAGAGAGGTTTATACTGGAGCCAGTGGAAGACGTGGCAAGGTAGCACTTGAATACATCACAGTTGGAGAGGAACCACTAGTGGAAGGAAGTCAAGCCCACAAGGTGAGCCAGATATTAGCAGTGGACTGGTACAAGATATCCTCTGTACCAAAATTTCATGGTGTTGCTGTATCGGACAAGTATCGCAATATCAATAAGTTGATGAGTAACACACATGAGCAACACCTTTGAACTAATGATACTTGTGAGACACAAAACACGACCATGGAATCTTAGTACAGAGCATACCTTGTACAAGTCCACTTCTAACATCTGGATCATCTTATGGGTATAACTAGTGGTTCCTGCTTACCTGTGATGTCTTAATAACTGCACCTCAACACTATTTCCACTATAAAGGTCACGGTCTTCATACCTCTGTAGTAGACTGGAAAAAGAAAAAGCTGCTATGCAGGTGAAATATTTTTCCAATGAAGATAAGGTGTTGCATATGTCTTGCTCATTAACTTCTCAGTATAGTACTGTATACCTCTGATGTAATGAGGACACGTATAAATGAAACATTTACACAACCCGAACATAGGAGAAAGAAACTTATGCTGACATTTCAGACAGACTTTGACCATTAACTAGTTAATGGTCCAAGTGGACTGAAACATCATTATAAGGTTTTCTTGTATGTGCAGTTATTTGTGAAATGTTCCAGTCATGGCATTGTGCCTTTTTATTCTTTTGGAAAACATTTAAATATAATCTAGGAAAGGCTTGTAACTGTGTAATTAGAGCACACTACATTGTTGCAAACGTGGGTACTGTGTCGAGCCTGGCACAGCCATGACTCCAACTCTGCCGCCACTAAAGAGAGATGCACATGAACATTTATCCTAAATTTTCAAGCCTACACTAGGTATCAATTAATCACCATCAGTGAGCAGGGGTTCAGTGGTCGCAGTAGCTCCTCACAGTGCCTCTCACTGTAAACAGCTATAGCACTGCCCTACATAGTCACAGTAGCTCCTCACAGTGCCTCTCATTGTAAACAGTTACAGCACTGTCCTACAATGTCATAATAGTATAACACAACATAACTTTTAAGATATACCTCAGTGTAAAAATCCTCTGGTATTTCCATGCTATATCCTCCATAGTGACCAGACACAAAATGAAGTATTATATAACTGTATATGTACCAGACTGTTATACAGCCAGTACGCTTGCCTACCTGGAAGTTGTTCCGGGGGTCAACGCCCCCACGGTCCAGCTGTGAGGGCGTGCCTCAGGGTTATTCTTGATCTCCGAATTTTTCAGGGAACTCTTAAGAGTATAGCACTGATATTTTGCATCATGACCTGCTCTGTTTGTGTTTGTATGGTTTGAAATGAAAACGTGAGTGCGCAGTAAAATGACTTTTAACTTAATTGTGTAATCTTTTTAGTCCATTATGGTATTCATGTCAAAATTAACTTTTCAAGGCATTCCAGTATATAATGCTGACATTTTTGTCTGGTAATATTAGCAAAGGAAGCTTTGTCTTAGAAAACTACTATATACTATATATATATATATATATATATATATATATATATATATATATATATATATATATATATATATATATATATGTGTGTGTGTATATATATATACAGTGGACCCCGCTTAACGATCACCTCCCAATGCGACCAATTATGTAAGTGTATTTATATAAGTGCATTTGTACGTGTATGTTTGGGGGTCTGAAATGGACTAATCTACTTCATAATATTCCTTATGGGAACAAATTCGGTCAGTACTGGCACCTGAACATACTTCTGGAATGAAAAAATATCGTTTATCGGGGGTCCACTGTATATATATATATTTGGTAAATGGCATTGTAAAAGTTCATTCAAAATTTGAACAGCACACAAAAAAGGCCTTCACAGGATATGCTATTCAATTCTGAATGCAATTTTTTAAGATTGCAATTTTAAAATTCACACTATATGGAGGCACTTTATAGGAGCTTGCTTGCACCTGGTCAACTTGATGCAGCTTAGTAAAGAACACAACAGTGAGAGAATATAATTGAGACACCAGATAATGTTACTAGTAGGGTATACCATGTGACCCACAGTGTTACTAGTAGCACTGTGACCCCCAGTGTTACTAGTAGCACTGTGACCCCCAGTGTTACTAGTAGCACTGTGACCCCCAGTGCTACTAGTACCATGTGACCCCAGTGCTACTAGTACCATGTGACCCCAGTGTTACTAGTACTATGTGGCCCCCAGTGTTACTAGTAGTACCATGTGACCTCCAGTGTTACTACTAGCACTGTGACTCCCAGTGTTACTAGTATTATGTGACCCCCAGTGTTACTAGTAGTACCATGTGACCCCCAGTGTTACTACTAGCACTGTGACTCCCAGTGTTACTAGTACTTTATGGCCCCCAGTGTTACTAGTAGTACCATGTGACCCTCAGTGTTACTAGTAGTACCATGTGACTCCCAGTGTTACTACTAGCACTGTGACTCCCAGTGTTACTACTAGCACTGTGACTCCCAGTGTTACTACTAGCACTGTGACTCCCAGTGTTACTAGTACTATGTGGCCCCCAGTGTTACTAGTAGTACCATGTGACCCTCAGTGTTGCTAGTAGTACCATGTGACTCCTGGTATTACTAGTAGTACCATGTGGCCCCAGTGTTACTAGTACCATGTGACCCCCAGTGTTACTAGTAGCACTGTGACCCCCTGTGCTACTAGTACTGTGACCCCCAGTGTTACTAGTACCATGTGACCCCCAGTGTTACTTGTAGTACCATGTGACCCTCAGTGTTACTAGTAGTACTGTGTGATCCCAGTGTTACTAGTACTGTGTGACCCTAGTGTTACTGGTACCATGTGACCCCAGTGTTTTCAGATAGTGCTGTTAGTAGTACCATGTGACTCCCGGATAGTGTTAGTAGTATTATGCAACTCCCAGATAGTGTTAGTAGTACCATGTGACCACCATATAGTGTTACTACTAATACCAGGTGACCCCCAGATAGTTACTATTAGTACCATGTAACCCTTCTTCCTTATAAAATTTTTGAGAGTTTTTATTGGCTCCAAACTCCTTCACAGTCAGACTTTCAGATTTTTGGTGTTCCACAGATAGAGCTTATTTAATGAGAGTAAGCACCCTCCCTCCCTCCCTCCCTATCTTTCACTTATTCACAATCTTACTACTACAACCACCTCTAATAAATGCCAGATGAACCAGGCTGTGATGGCTTATATAAGCCAGCAGGCCAGCAACAGCCTGATTGAAACAATCAGGACTGAAGCCTGGCTCCAGGCTAGGCTGTAAGGGTAGAAAATACCTCAGAACTGGTCATGTGTATCTCCCTCGTACCAGTAAACTGAGTCTTTCATCCAGGAGCTCCTGTTCACCTGCCAGGTTGTTTTCACCATTTTGTAATTATTATTCATGGGGAAGAGCTGATCACTGATAAATATATTCTTTCTAACAGAATGTGATTGAAATAAAAAAAAAATCAGAAAATTTACATAGTTCAGTAATATTGAATTTGTTTTTCTGAGAAATTCTTTTGTTTGGGCACCAATGGTCCAACCTTACAAAGGAAGGTCATATTTTTCATCAAGCTGTTGTTGAAACTAATTCAGGCAAGAGCACTTGATATAATTCTGACATCCTTTGCTTAATAATCTGAATTTGCTATATAATCTCTACAAACTCAATAGCAGCATAAAATAAAAAAAAACTTGGTAAATAAGCTAGCACTAGTTAAGATGCTAGATAAGTGAAAACATAAGCATGGCAGTAAGGGCCACAGCAAAAGCCTCACCACACTGGGTCACCACACTCCACAACTGAAAGTGCCAAAAAAAAAAAAAGAGAAACTGAATAGTGTAGTTGCTGTTTATTGAGACAGCAGATGTGTGTTTTACAGTTACTCTAGATCTTGGCCCTATCCATTCTGATAACAGGTCAATAACTATATTAGATATATGTAACTATTTTAACAAGAAAATGACTCCTTTAGATTAACCATTGAACAAATTTGGAGCAGAGAAGGATTAGTTCTGGATTTATATCAGGTGTAGGCTACAAATTTTATTCTCAATTTCACAGACATTTGCAGAACAGCAGTTGTCACATAAAAGGAAAGCAATATGTCTTGTTCTTGTTGTAAGATACACATACACTATGTTTAGTGAAGAACTTAAGAGTATAGTTTCAGATATTTGTTTTGGCATTTAATATGGTCAGGTTTGAGTTATGTCTATGAGCTTGTATGCCAGTATATATCCTCAATATTAAAATGAGAATATAATAGGACCTCTTTTATGAAATAAACTGAAAACAGCCTAATAAAACTTATGTTTCTTACCTGTGATTCGTTAACTAAAACTACATACTTTCGTACAAAAATAGCACATTGCTTTTATTCTGTACCACTCCAGATGGCCAGTGCTCAAGGGTCATGATTGAAACTTACACAAATGTAGAGCAAAATTTTCACTAGGATAACATTTTGCCTGTACAATGGCCTATACAACAGCCTTTTTGAAGTCATTGACTTAGAAAAACCTGTTGTATAGGCATACAGGCAAAACACTCAAAAGTTTTACTGTGCATCTGTGGCTATTTCAAGCATTCTGCTGGCAATATGCCATATCTCCACAAACCTGGATCTTGTTTGCAGCCACTGCAATAGTTAGCCAGAGAGAACATCTTAGCTATTCTTTTTATATATATATATATATGTCGTGCCGAATAGGCAGAACTTGCGATCTTGGCTTAAATAGCAACGCTCATCTTGCCATATAGGACAAGTGAAAATTTGTGCATGCAATAATTTCGCCAAAATCATTCTGAACCTAACGAAAAAAATATATTTGATTGTGTTTGTTTAGTACTAAATTATTGTAAACGTATTTAAAATATATTTAGTTGGGTTAGGTTAAAATAAATTGTTCTTGTTATAATAAGGTTAGGTAAGTTTTCTAAGATTCTTTTGATGCAAAATTAAAATTTTTTACATTAACATTAATGAAAAAATTATATCTTTAAGCTTATAAGAGAAAATTTCAGAAAGGACTTAATTTTAAATGAGTTCTTGCTAATTGACCAGTTTTACATATTCGGCACGACATATATATATATATATATATATATATATATATATATATATATTAATATATATATATATATATATATATATATATTATGTAGTAGTGACTGATCAGCAGCACTGTTCTACAAATGTTTTAACGGAAGCCAATATTAAGTTCAAATATGAGATTAAGAGCCGAACCTTGCCCCTATATAGGCAAATATGTAAATATACCCATTGCTGTATAGTTTCCTAATCTGAAACACCATTATAGGTTAGAGATCCTACTGCATACAGTACTATATACTCTATAATAGAGCCCTGACTTAGGACGTTCTGTATTACAACATTTTGCAATTAGGACATTGGCACTTTGGAACCAATTAATTAGTCATCTGCAGTTGTGATCAATGCTAATGTTCAAACAAATTTTTAAAATTTTTTTACTAGTACAGTACGTATTTAAATTTTGTGCACATTAATTTTATGCATGTATAGAGAACTTGCATTTATTTGGTAGAGATTGGGGAAGAACTATACATTTAATTTTTACAGCTTTCTGAAGAATGAATTATGTATTCAGAATTATTTTATTATTTTTTTCAAAATGCATTGGTATTTTGAATATGCTGTTTTCATGCATGTTTGGAGAATTCACATTTTCTTTTCGTAGAAACTGGTTAAGAATTCTAGATTAAATAATTACATTGGTTGGGCAATGGTGACTGCCTAGTTGCCTCCTCCCTTCACACAATACTCACCTATACCATCCATCACTACATACCCACCCTTCCCTTCACCCTTTTCCCTTTTGCCCCCTTCCCTTTCAACTCCTATCCCTCTCTGAGATAGTTCAGTTGCTGTCTGCCCCTACACTTATGTATTGTACTGAACAGTAGCTCTGCTCTATTTAACATGTATATTACATGTATAAGTTAATTACCCATGTTTAATACTTTGTCAATGAGAAGAAACAGTATTGAATGTATAATCTTGAGTAAATATTCTTCATTAAGACAATGAAATTGAATACTGGATATTTTGGCTCAAGAATGCATCTGTAATTATAATATGGGAAGGGGGCTTGGAAAAATAGGTTCCAAAGTTCTGAACACTTGACTTATGAACAAGTTTCAGGAATGCATTAACACCATAAGTTGGGGTCTACTGTATTTATGTGTGTGTGTGTATTTTATATTGTCTTCTACAGATTTTGGCATGTTCTGAGAAAAAATATAGATGCAGTATGATTAATGGTGAAAAAATACAAACTTAGGAGCTAGAGTATTGCTGTGGCATGATAGAATGTTCTATGCTGTATCTGCATTAAACTTTGTCTTCCTATACAGCATATGCACATTTGTTCCCACAGCAGAAAAAAAAAAAACTTGTGAATATGACTAGCTGTGACATATCCTAACTGTGTGTGAAGCAAATATTTCTGTATCCTTTTCATCCCAACTACGAAACCTATATCCTTGCTGGTCAAAACCTGACTAGGAGACTGTTATTATGCCTCTGGGCGAGTCTTCTCATGTCTTGTAAAAATTCTAGGAAAATTCACCTCTTGAATAACTGAAGGTTAATATGACCCCCCTGGTCATTTCATTGTGCTTGCTTGACCCATGTATGACCCTTGTAGGTTTAGCACTTCATTTATGATTAAAATAATTGCTTGGCCCATCCATTTGTCTCCCCTTATTTTCAAACCCACTGACTCCTGTTTTACAATAATTGGTGTACCTACTCTCTCCAGCTGATCTTATCCTTGATCTAGTATTCCTTTAATATTCCTGATTCACTTGTGCTTTGCACCAGTCAACCACTGACTTTGCAAGAAACACTGGCTCTAAAATGCTGATACTCTTTCTGTCCAACTTCAGATTGTTTTTGTTTAAACTAGCACATTCTTAGACCCCTTGTGTTACACTTGTTTATATTCACTTTTGAGTTAGACATTATTCCTATGGAAAAAATGGCATACTGTAATTGAGAACTTTCCATTATGCATGACATTCCTGTGATTGGTTTTGCAGCCCAGCACAAGCCACTTTTTTTTGGTCAACCTACTTATCAACCAGGTTGTTGCTGCAGGTGACCTGTATGTACCTAGCCATTACAACCTAGTTGATCTGGCACATGTTGCAGGTAGTGGTTTAGTGTTTCCTTGAAAACTGCCTCCCTTGTTCAAGTAGTATTTCATATCTGCTGGTTGAAGGTTGAAGAGTTTTGAACTATAGATGTTAACATTGTTCTCTGTGCACCTCAGCTCTTCACTGGTTTACTGTACATTCGTTTATGTATCGCTCCTTTCAGTGGGTTATGGCAGTTTACAGACTGGGGATGTGTCCCTCAAATATCTTCCATGAATTTGGTACATATATTACCAGGTATGTCTCTTCCCTTTTCCAAAGAGTATATTCCAAAAGCTTGAGAATGTTCCCAGTAGTTCAGGCTCTCGTATTTCTTCAGCCTCAAAAAGCAGTGCGAGCAAAGATCAATATTTGAGATGCGAGAGCACGATTTATTTGAAAATTACAACTGGTGGCATGATTACTGTTGTATTCATGGCCTTCGGGCCAAAGCAGTGCCTATTTGTAATTACCTGCTTCTTGTTACAAAAATACACCGGCTCTCATGATGTCCCATCTATTAAACAAGTTTGTAAAATTCTTTGTGCCGTATTTTGCGGCTTATTAGATGCATTTTTTCCATACACTGTCCCCAAAAACTACCTTGTGTCCTATAAACTGAAGGTCAGTGACAGGAGCTATAAGTTTAGGGTGTGGGGTGCGATGTAGCTCTACCGGTTACATCTAGTGCCGAGCCACTGAAACTAAAACAAGTCTTATAAGATGCGAAATACGGTAGTTTTGATTCAGCATTTTTTTCTTTAATTTCATCCATCTGTCATTTGAAATTTTTGTTATTTTTTCATTTACTATCTATCTTGGTCTCAATCTAGTAGGCTACCACTATCTGTAAACAAATACTTTTTTTTTTCACCATTGCTTTCCACAATTTACACATGTGACTGCTGGGTCTCTTCACTGGTGCTAAAATATCTTCTACATAATTATTTAATGTTCTTTTATGATTTTATAAGTGGTTATCCTTCCTCCTGGTATCAACAATAGTAGACACTGCTGTTTTAAGTCTTCCATCACAACTCATGATTTTCACTTCTGGCAGATGTTTTGTAGCATGTCTCCGAATCTTTGCTATTTTATCTACACAATTTCATTTAATGTGTGCACCACACAACTGCCATATGTTCATATTTTGATCTGATTTATTTTGTTAGCTTCTTCTTTCATCATACCCAAATTAATTTTTTTAACAGCAGCAGTCTCCCACCAAGGAAGGATGAAATGATAAAGTTTAACACATTCCCTATTCACTCAACAGTTGTCTTATGAGAAGTGTCCAGACATCACAATTCAAATAACTCTTGAAGTGCAATGTTCCTTCCAGAACTCTAGTCTGGCTAATTGATTTTCCCAGAATCTCTTCAGAAATATTATAGTATTTATGAATAAGTACTAAACCCATAGGGATTAGCCAAAACATGTGTGAAACCTATTTAAGAGTACATAGGATACGAGTAACAGCATAGCATGCATTTCTTAAAATTCATTTAAGTTATCTTCTGGTGATTGTCTTTCGAGTCCTCCCAGATCTTGTTTAATCTAACAATTTCAATATGGCCTATTTTCACTCTTCCATTTTATTACTTTTTTTTCTCTCTCTCTCTCTCTCTCTCTCTCTCTCTCTCTCCCCCAGAGTAAGTTCTGACATTTATCTATCACTTCTTGCACATACCTGTTTATAAATTATTTTGCACAAGACTTTTTGCATCTGCAAATATGTTCATTTTTTTTTATTTCTTATAACGAATAATTTATTCTTTGTGGAACTCCACTGGCAAAATTTTTCAACTGGATAATCTTCATCTTATTACTATTTTTTTTCTTGGATAACAGCACTATCATTCTAATCATTTGTCTTGGACTGCTCTGAAGTTTTGCAACTAACACAACCTGCCCATGTATCTTGTTCTTGTCTGCTTCCAATGACCATCAGTGACAATTGGGTTTTATATAAAAGAGGGATTCAGGGAAAGTGGTTAGCTGGACTTGAGTCCTGGAGGTGAGGAGTACAAAAACAGTGATTATGTGTGAATGATGGTGAAAGTTTTTTTTTTTTTTTGGGTCACCCTGCCTCGGTGAGAGACTGCCAGTGTGTTAAAAAAAAAAAAATCTTTCTGATCTGAAACCAAACTGTTTGGTAAACAGCAGGTATATTATCCACTTTCTTAAATGGCTATATCCAAGAGCTCTAAAGTTTAAAGGATCTTCCCTATTATCTTTTTTTCAAATACTGGCACAAAGTTCCCTGTGTGTGTGTGTGTGTGTGTGTGTGTGTGTGTGTGTGTGTGTGTGTGTGTGTTTTTATCTGTTTGAAAGGAATTTGTTGCAGCTACAGGAGGAGAGCTCATTTAAGGTGTCCCTTGAGTATTTAATTTATTTTTTGGATCGCACAGCTTTGGTAGGAAACAGCTTCTATATTACAAGGAAAATATCAGTGGTTGTAGTGCTTACACATTTCATACCCCATTTCACTGTTCTATCATTCTCTATCAAAAACTGCTCCTTTCAGCATCTCTTCCTTAGTTTACTGTTTTGATTTTCTTAATTCTCCCTGGTGATGGTGTCAAGAAATTGTGATTATCTACTTTTTCACAAGCTTTTATTTTACTGTGTGTGTGTGTGTGTAGGTACATGTGTGTGTAGGTACATGTGTGTGTGTGTGTGTAGGTACATGTGTGTGTGTGTAGGTACATATGTGTGTGTGTGTGTGTGTGTGTAGGTACATGTGTGTGTGTGTGTGTGTGTGTGTGTAGGTACATGTGTGTGTGTGTGTGTGTGTGTGTGTGTGTGTGTGTAGGTACATGTGTGTGTGTGTGTGTGTGTGTACAAATATATGAATACAGGATTTTGTACTTAGGAAATTTCAAAAGAATAATTGCCTATACATATTCATTTTCATTTACTGTTATATTAAACATAGTATAAAGACTATTGTAATGCTAAAGTGAGCTGGAGTAGGCAAGAATGTTCACTGTATGCACAGTACTAACACAGAAGATTCTATAATACAATTTGCAAAGGTGATAGCTACATAACTAATTTTAGTAGATTGTTATTTCCATAATAAAATATCAATCATGACAAAATAACTAAGAATTTCAAACCCAATTAAAGTTTAAAATATGTGAATTTAATAACCCCAAACCTCATAAATAAAAAATTTGACAGAAAATATTAATAAGGGAATACATTGATATTTCTTCCTACTGTACATCCAAAAATAACCAGTGGCAGTGACAGACTTTCATGTCATAGATCAAAAATAATATTTTGATTAAAAGTGAATAAAAAAAAAAGGTTAAGAAAGAAATTCTTAACATATATGTTCCCTCACCATTACTTACTGTCAAATTCACCAAGCAAATATTAAAGGCTCTGGTCAAGTGCCATGAGTAGGTCAGACCCTTGCAGTAAATTACAATTATTGGCTGGAGCATTAACCTCATAGTCCTGCTGAGTTAGATCCAGGAGGTTGGGAATAGTAGTCTCAGGATCCATCAACAAGAGTGGGTCTTGTCTCCGCCCTCGTTTCACCAAACCCTGGCCAGACTGCCAGTTTGGGTTGGTGGCCAGTTTGAGTGCAAAATGGCCAGCTTGCATGAGGGCACCGTGGCTTCCAGTCACTAATCTCACTTTAGGAATCATCAACTGACCATCATTGATTCCCCCAGCACCAGCTAACAACATAGTAGCCATCTTGTCCCTAGGAAGACGCACTGTTGTAGAAGTCAGGCCACTACCTCCTGCCTGGTGCTCTCCAATCACTATACTGCCATCACCATTCACATTCTGCATATAAAAAAATAGGAAAAAAATGTATTTATCATAACAGCTTTTAAAGCCTCCAAAATCCTCAAAATATTCATTGGACTTTTATCACTGTGCAGTTTTAATTTGGTGAGCAAATTTTAATCTACGCACTATTTTTAGTTTAAGCAGAAGGATGGGCAAGCAGGATTTGTTCGTGTTAAAAAGATCCAGTATTTTACTAAAATGTGTTAGATCCCCCTCTCTCTTCTTAAATTTAACAGTCAACTTATTGCAAAGCATAAAAAACTAGATAATGAGGAAGAGAGGGATTAACACCAGGTTTTGTACACACTGGCTGGGCTTCCCTCCCTCATATTAAATCTGGAATTATTTTAGCATGCATATCTTGGACACTGGGTGCAACACATTAATGAGTTAATTTTGTGGGCTTTATGTATGCAAGATATACATTTTATACTAGCCAACATTTTGGGTTTTATGTGCCAAATAGTATATATATAAAATAAAACATGATGTAGATGTGCTTCACGCCCCACTGGGAAGAGGGTTTATTAAAAAAAAAATTCATGGTTAGAGAACATTACATAAAATTATTCCACAGCAGTGAAAATGGTGTTACATAAAAAATGTCTTATGGTAGACCAAAGACATTAAATAAAAGAATATGTGGGACTGCAGTCAGCTTTCATAAATTTCCTCTATTACAGTACAATTTTTTTGTAAATATGACTGAAAAAGAACATCCAAAATTAAACACCACACAGAAAGAATTTCAGAGTACATGCTATTTAGTTTTAATACATTTTTAATAGCATTTAAAAAAAATGGCAATATAGAGGAGCTTTATAAGAAAGCTGCCTCTAGGGGAAATGTACTGGATCCCTCTCAGTCGACACATGGTAGCCTGGTATAAAAACAATGTTCTCTAAGGATATGATAAAATAAAGTTGTGTAAATAAAACACAGCCGTTTAAATCTGTAGTGGAAGGAAGGAGGGTTAAGGGTCGTCTTGGAGTTGTTGTAATGATGAATTTAGGCTAAACATTTTGCAAAACAATATTTGCTTATTCCAGCAGTGTTTCTGATATCTTCTGGTAAGATGTTGAAAAGTCTGGGACTCCAGATGTTGATACAGTGTTCCCTTATTGTCCTCACTGCACCCCTGCTCCTCACTGGGTTTATTTTACACTTCCTCCCATATCTCTCACTCCAGTATGTTATGGCAGTGTGCAGATTTGGGACCAAGCCCTCGAGTACCTTCCAGGTATATATTATCATGTACCTCTCTCTCCTCCGCTCCAATGAGTACATGTTCAAGACTTGCAGGCGTTCTCAGTAGTTTAGGTGCTTTACTGGCTCAATGTGAGCCGTAAACGATCTCTGTATTTGTTCCAGCTCCGATATCTCTCCTGCCCTGAACGGGGCCATCAGCACTGAGCAATATTCTAAGTGAGGTAGCACTAGCGATTTGAAGTGTCACCATCGGCATTGTTTCCTTTGCTTTGAAAGTTCTCAATACCCACCCAGTCATCTTCCTGGCTGTCGTGATCTTTGTCTTGTTATGGTCTTTAAAAGAAAGGTCCGCTGACATAATTATTCCTAGGTCTTTTACGTGTTCCTTACGTTCTATTTGGTGACCCTCTTTAGTTTTGTATATAGTGCTCCTTTTGAGTTCTTCATTCTTTCCATACCTAAGCAGCTGGAACTTATCACCATTGAACGTCATGTTGTTTTCCACTGCCCACTGGAAAACCCTGTTTATGTCTTCCTGTACTTTTTCAGCATCCTCTACCGTACTGATTTTCATGCTTATTTTAGTGTCGTCTGCAAATGATGATACAAAAGTGTGCTGGGTGTTTTTGTCTATGTCTGCTATGAGAATGAGGAACAGCAGAGGTGCCAGGACAGTGCCTTGGGGCACTGAGCTTTTGACCTTGCTGTTGCTGGATCTTGCCCTGTTCACTACTACTTTTTGTGTTGTGTGTTAGGAAACCGAAAATCCATCTGCCTACCTTCCCATGCTCATTATATTCTGTTAAATTCTTTCTAAAGTACCAAGCTACCTCAACAACTCTTCCAGCCTCTGAATAATATCTTTAGTAACCCCACATTGATTTCTAATTTCTACAATCTGAATTCTCTGCATAATATTCACACAACTCATTACTTTCAAGCATGACATCTCCACTGCCTCAAACATCCTTGTTGCAATAATTAAAAACAATGCCTCGCATCCATATAAAAGTTGGTACAGTGGTATCCCAAGTTTCGAACTACTCCCAACTCGACCAATTATGTAAATGTATTATTGTAAATGCTTTTGCAAGTGGCTCTGGTGGCCTGGTGGTTAACGCTCTCGCTTCACACGGTGAGGGCCTGGGTTCGATTCCCAGCCAGAGTAGAAACATTGGACGTGTTTCTTTCCACCTGTTGTCTATGTTCCCCATCAGTAAAATGGGTACCTGGGTGTTAGTCGACTGGTGTGGGTCGCATCCTGGGACACTGACCTAAGGAGGCCTGGTCACAGACCGGGCCGCGGGGGCGTTGACCCTCGGAACTCTCTCAGGTAAACTCTCTCCAGGTAAGTGTATTTTTGGGGGTGTGAAAAGGATTAATCTAATTTACATTATTCCTTATGGGAACAAATTTGTTGGGTAACGGCACTCGAACAGCCTTCTGGGACGAAGAATGTTCAAAACTCTGGGTACTACTATACTCCACAGTACATTTCACTTTTGACCTCCACAGTAAACTTTTAAACAGATACCTCAACACTCTGCCTATCTTAGCCCTGTGTCTATGGTTCACCTCATCTTTCATAAATTCATCTGCTGATGTGTCCACCCCTCAAATATTTAAATACATTCAGTTCCTCTATAATGCTTCCTTCCTTCAATATAGATCCTCTAATCTTTGCACCTTAACTCTTAGTCTCATCACCTTGTTCTTTATGTTTACCTTAAATTTCTTTTACATACCGTCCCAAACTCCTCCACCAACCTTTGCAACTTTTTGTCAAAATCTTCCTCGAGGCTTTGAGGGTAACCGATGTTTCACTTGCCAACTACAGATGTGAAAAAGTGACATAAGCATTTCAAATTGCTGATAATGTATCAATTTCAAATAAAGAAAGATTTGCTTAATAATTAAAATGGACCAACAAACAGTAATGCCATTCTTGAGACACAAGTCGCCACACTAGCGTCTGAATATACAGTACTGTAATACCTACCTTATACCTGGCAACATACAGGCTACATAGTTAAAAGCAAGTTTTATTGAGAAAAACAAATGCCACTCATTAACAAACCAAAATGCAATGTGCACAATTATATTTAACAATTTTTGTAACAAAAAAAAAAAAAAAAAAAAAAAAATGGAAAAATTACTGCTCATGCATGTGCTATAACCAAAGTATACAGTCATGCCTCTGCCAACACTAATACAGTAGGGCCCTGCTTTATGGCATTCTGCTAACATGGCGATTTCAAATTACGACCAAAACTTGCTATACGGCTAGTGGTCTTTCTAATACAGTGGACCCCCGCATACCGTTGGCATCACATAACGATTAATCCGCATACCGCTTGCTTTAATCGCAAAAATTTTGCCTCACATACCGCTTAAAAACCCGCTCACCGCTGTTCGTCCGAGACACGTCCAATGTGCGCCTTAGCCAGCCTCACATGTTCCGCCGGTGGCATTGTTTACCAGCCAGCCTCCGCGGTAGCATCCAAGCATACAATCATAACATTTCGTATTATTACAGGGTTTTTGGTGATTTTATCTGGAAAATAAGTGACCATGGACCCCAAGAAAGCTTCTAGTGCCAACCCTACAGCAATAAGGGTGAGAATTACTATAGAGATGAAGAAAAAGATCATTGATAAGTATGAAAGTGGAGTGCGTGTCTCCGAGCTGGCCAGGTTGTATAATAAACCCCAATCAACCATCGCTACTATTGGTGGTACAGCTGCTGCTGCTGCACTGTCAGCTGCTGCTGCTGCTGCTGCAGCATCGTCTGCTGCTGCTGTAGCATCGTCTGCTGCTGCTGTAGCATCATCTGCTGCTGCTGTAGCATCGTCTGCTGCTGCTGTAGCACTGTCAGCTGCTGCTGCTGCTGTAGCATCGTCTGCTGCTGCTGTAGCACTGTTGTTGGTGTGGCTTATTGAGAATATACCAAGAAACAATTAACCCTAGAGGATTTGCCACCCAGGATAACCCAAAAAAGTCAGTTTCATCGAAGACTGTCTAACTTATTTCCATTGGGGTCCTTAATCTTGTCTCCCAGGATGCAACCCACACCAGTCGACTAACACCCAGGTGAACAGGGAAAAATGCCTGGAACTAGTGCTCATATTGGTGAATTTAAAGCCAGCAAAGGTTGGTTTGAGAGATTTAAGAATCATAGTGACATACACAGTGTGATAAGGCCTGTTCTGGAAGAAAATGCCAAACAGGACCTACAGTACTCAGGAGGAAAAGGCACTCCCAGGACAGTGTCTCATCAGTCATTGCTGCATCTTCAATGAAGATAAGTGTCATTTATTCTTCATTTAGTAGACTAGTACATGCACAATATATACTGTGCATGTACTACTCTACTATTGTGCATGTATCCTTCTCTTTGTGTGTAGGAAAATGTATATTTCACGTGGTAAAATTTTTTTTTTCATACTTTTGGGTGTCTTGCACGGATTAATTTGATTTCCATTATTTCTTATGGGGAAAATTCATTCGCATACCGATTATTTCGCATACCAATGAGCCCTCTTGCACGGATTAAAATCGGTATGCGGGGGTCCACTGTAATAAGATTCTCTCTACTCGACTTGGGTGCATTAAATGTTGTATATTATGTTAATATAGACATTTCCATTAATCCATCTATGATATTTTTTCAAAATTGTGTAATACAGGCTACATAACATATAAACATGATACAGACACCCACAGTATAAAAACTGACATGTATGAGATTTGTTTACCAAGCAGTTTGTAGGAGTGTCGAAGAATTATGTTTTCTCTAGTCAAATATTCCTTTCGTATGCCTTCACTCTATAGCTATTCGTGACCCTTGTGGGTTTAGCACTTTTTTTATGATTAATAATATCAATCACTCTAAAAATGGTGTGTTGCATGAGAATGGGAGTGTTGCTGTTTATTTATTGTGTACTACCTTGTCAAAGTATCATTCTTTCTAAAAATGATATTACATGAGAATGGAAGTGTTGTCTTTATTTATTCTACTGTATCACTGTGGAGACAACTTGTACACAATGTAAGGGGTTTGTATGAACATGTATGAACCATAACCAGACACTTTGTCAGTTTGTTTACATAGTACTCTGTGTGGGTGGGGTGGCAAGGCGGGCTACCCTACCTCCCACACTTGACTTTCTACAAATACTTTTCACCTCTCGCCCTACATTAAGACTATAAATATTTTAAGGTAAGTAATGAGAGTACTGTATATGCATTTAATCACTCTTGGGCGGTTTAAGCATCATAGTATGTGTGGGTGGGGTGGCCAGGAGGGCTAACATACCTACCCACACCTGACTTCTTACAATAAACACTAGTCACCTTTTGCCCTACATTAAGACTACAAATATTTTGAGGTAAATAGTGAGTGTACTGTGTGTGTATTTTACTTTTTATTTTTTCTAATGCCTAGTTCTACTGCTAACTTAATAAATGTTAGTGTAAACTTATCTGGCATTTATATGCGGATAAAAATGGCATTCTACTTTCCGGCAATGTCTGCTTTGCGGCAGTAGCCTGGAACCTAACCTGCCGTATAAGTGGGGCTCTACAGTGTTCATCAGGGGCACTTGGTGCCACTGAAAACTGTCAGATCAGACTTAGTTCAATATCTTTTGATCTAGTTTCCTCTGTTCATCAGAAAGCATGCAGACATCAATTCAGATGCCTTAGCCAATGCCCTAAAATGCTTACTCGGTTCATTTTCCTCTCTCATGGTCCCATTTCTTAAATGATACTAATTTACTGCATCAACTGTGACCACCTCTTTTGCACATTTCCTGCCAACACCACCACCTACTTCCTTTGTTCTTGTAGTGACCCACACGAGTTTGTTTTCCCTGAATATAATGTTCATCATAGGAGAAAAGGTAGCTTTAAATGTGGCTTTAAATGATTAACCATGGATGCTACACACCTCAGCAAATCTTCAATGCAAATGTCATCAAGAACATTCATTTGAGATATGAAGCGGGCTCTAGGATTCAAACCAGCAAAGGATCAACTAACTTTTCTTGTAGGTGGCAATACAGGTGGAGATTTCAAATTACAGCCTTTGAAAAATATTAAGGATGATCTACTTTTTTTTTTTTTTTTTTTTTTTTTTTTTTTTTTTTTTTTTTTTTTCAACAAGTCGGCCGTCTCCCACCGAGGCAGGGTGACCCAAAAAAGAAAGAAAATCCCCAAAAAGAAAATACTTTCATCATCATTCAACACTTTCACCACACTCGCACATTATCACTGTTTTTGCAGAGGTGCTCAGAATACAACAGTCTAGAAGCATAAACATATAAAGATACACAACATATCCCTCCAAACTGCCAATATCCCAAACCCCTCCTTTAAAGTGCAGGCATTGTACTTCCCATTTCCAGGACTCAAGTCCGACTATATGAAAATAACCGGTTTCCCTGAATCCCTTCACTAAATATTACCCTGCTCACTTATTATTACTTATATTACTTATATTATGGAATAACAAGAAAGTAAGGTAATAAACACAGTGTTTACAGTTGGTATGTCATATTTTTGTCCCGTTTTAAAATACAGTGGACCCTTGGCTAGCTCGACCAACGTGATTCGTCCCGAACCTGTCCGTCCAGCCTGAGCGCCTCAGCTGCCCTGCTGTCATTGTTTACAAGCCAGGGTGGCCAGTTCCATGCATACATTCGATACATTTTGTATTATTCCATTGTTTTTAGTGCTTGTAACTGCTAAATAAGCCACCATGGGCCCAAAGAAAGCTTCTAGTGCCAACCCTGTGGTAAAAAGGGTGAGAAATACTATCGAAATACTATTGTACCAGGGTCAGCTGCTGCTGCACCACCGTCACCTGTGCTAGTCGAAGATGTGGAGAGACTGTTGTTGGTGTGGCTTAACGAGAAACAATTACCGAGAAACAACCCCAGAGGGTTAGCCACCCAGGATAACCCAAGAAAGTCAGTATGTCATTGAGGATTGTCTAACTTATTTTCATTGGGGTCCTTAATCTTGTCCCCCAGGATGCGACCCACACCAGTTGACTAACACTCAGGTGAACAAGAAAAAAATGCCTGGAACTAGTGCTCATATTGGTGAATTTAAGGCCAGAAAAGGTTGGTTTGAGGGATTTAAGAATCGTAGTGGCATACACAGTGTGATAAGGCATGGCGAAGCTGAAAAATTCCAATCCCAACAAGTATTCAATTGTGACAAAACAGGCCTGTTCTGGAAGAAAATGCCAAAACTGGACCTACTCCCAGGACACAAGCCTATGAAAGACAGGCTAACTTTCTTGTTTTGTTGTAATGCTAGTGGGGATTGCGAAGTGAAGCCTTTACTCATGTATCACTCTGAAAATCCCAGAGTGTTCAAGAAAAACAGTGTCTCATCACTCATCAATACTCTTCAATAAAGGTAAGTGTCATTTTAACATTTATTTATAGTTATTGTGCATGTCTCATTGTTTTCTTTGTAGGGAATTGTATATTTCAGGAAAAAAAAATATTTTTTTTAATACTTTCGGCTGTCTGGAATGAATTAATTGGATTTCCATTATTTCTTATGGGGAAAATTAATTCGGCTAACGATAATTTTGTCTAAAGATGAGCTCTCTGCAACGAATTAATATCATTAGCCGAGGGTCCACTGTACTGTATTGACACCATCCTTTCTCACAAAACTGTTACTTGCCGATACTGCAACAATGCATCCATTAAAGTAAGAGAAGCTTCCAAACACGTTTGATCTGAATTTCTTCCCAAGAACACTACACCCTTAATTCAACCAGTGGATCAGTTTGAAGAACACTGACTTTCTTGTCACCTGAGAATTGGTGATAAAAATTTTCCCTTTTCTTAGGGATGCATGTCCTTATCTTATTCTGCCCAGTGGGCACATTAGGAGGGGCAATATTCATCAGATGCATTTTAGTGCCCTGTGGCTATTTACTAGTTTTGATGGGAAGCTGGTTACTGAACTTGGGTGAGGGTGTTTGTCCTGTTCTGCTGAGGCTTAGGCAATAGGATCCACCTGCCTCAATTGGGAACCACATCGCCCAGATTTGGACAATATTTCTTCCCAGAACATTGGAAAATGGCTCAATTCAGTGTATGCTGTCAGTGGCCTTTGAAACCCCCAGCAAGAAGAATAGTTCAGCATTTTATTAAGTCTTTCAAGTTACTTTGTTAAGAAAGCTTTCATGAAACTTGTTACAATTATAGAATAAGCCAACAAAGAATTCTGGAGGAAATTTAATATTCTGAATGCTATCAATATCAGTGATGGAGCTTGAGAAAGAGTTGGTCACTACATTGAACAATGCATGGAAGATGATGTGGCCAGAAAGTGTTAGTGATTTTCATAGATTCGAGCCATCTTTTCCATATGTACACTTGGAGATTGCCATAGACAGGTGTGTAGGGTGTAATGAGGCTTTGCAGGTTTACTGGAGTCTCATGATAAGCCTCTTGGCAATGAAGTTTATACAGCTCAATAAAACTGCAAAACTAGAAAAACAAGTTGGTTTGTGGCAAGTATTAAATGATTCAATGTGATGAGGCAACAGAAATCCTGAATGAGTGCTACGGGAAAGTGTGTGGGGAAAGAGCCAATAAAGAGCTGTCTACATCTAGGACACGTCTACTTGATTAGAAACCCTCCACAGGCCCTCTATCATGACTTATGAAATCGTAATGACATGATTGTGGCCAGCTGGTCCAGTGGCTTACACACTGGCCTGGAGTTTTACGACTCGCCACGAGTTCAATCCCCTCCCGTGGTATGGTATGTCCTCTATCATCCAGCAGAAGCAAAACTTTTATTCCTATATGTTCTAGCATCATTGTCAACTCATCAAGTTACTCAGACGATGAAGTGGATAACATTTTTCCCTTCGTCTCCCTTGCACTAATTCATTCATTGTATCATTCTCTCATTTTCTTAACCAGTCTTACTTAACTCCTTTTCTTCCTTAACCTAATGTAATTCCCATCCCCTTATCCAACTTCCTCTCTCCCACCAAAATGTGCTAATGCTGGCTTCAATGAAGATAACTTTAACATGGTACTCAACAATGAACTTGTCTCTGGTGAGTAGTACTTACTTTTTAAAGTTAATATTTTAATTATTTGTGTGTTGTTTCTTTGCTCAGGTTGAATCAAACATTTGGGATTAAATGAGATTTGTTTCTTATACAGAATTGTGTCTAACTTTCAGGAACTCTGCTGTATGACTTCTTCTCTTATCATCCCTGTTTGCTTTGTGAATCAATCTTTGGTGGAGAATCAGGTCACTGCTTTTTTTTTCAGTCCAGGAAGATGTGACCTACCCATCCATGTCTGTCTCTCTCTCTCGCTTTATCTCGATAGAACTGCATATTGATCAAACAGAAATGAGCACCTCTGAATCTATATTGGTTTATACTAATGAAGCTCCTCTCTAGGTGATCCAGTATACTCTCAAACTTCTCCATTACTTTGGAAAGGATTTATGTCAATGATACCAGCCTGCAGTTAGTGGCTAGTGGCTTCAGTCTCCCCGATTCTTGAATAATGGGATTACATTAGCTAACTTCTAGCTATCTAGTACTTGTCCCATTACTCAAAATTTGTTGAGGATCTTGCACAATAGTTTACCTCTTCCCTTAGTATCCATGGAATATGTTCTCAGGGCCAATGCTTTTGACATATCCAGTTCTTTTAGCATCTTAACCACTTCTTTATAGATGGTGGCTGGTACTTCTACAAATATTTTTCCTCATTAAGTTTTTCTACTAAATACATGGCTGTATAGCCCTTGTGGCTTAGCGCTTCTTTTTTATTATAATAATAATACTAAATACATGATATTTTGTGTATGCTATTTTATACATGTATAAAGTTAGTAGATGAATGGTTCAGAGAACCGACATGTTGATAAATTAGACACATGTGCAACTCTTGGGTATCTTTATTGAGGAAACGTTTCGCCACACAGTGGCTTCATCAGTCCATACGTAGGAGAAACTTGAAGAACAGGAGGAGAATGAGGTAATCAGTCCCTCAACCTTGAGTCGATGTGGTCAGTCCATCAATCTTGAATAGAATATGGCATACGTGCGGAGAAGGAGCTTATAAACCGTTGGCAGGAGAGGTGCAGCAGTCATAGGTGGTGTCACATTTGTTCAATGTGGAAGTAGGTCGTGCCCAAGAATTAGGCAAGCGAAGAATTCCCAAGTATTAAGATCCCAAGAAGTTGCAGTGTCTGACAGGTTTGTAGATGAATGGTTCAGAGAACCGACATGTTGATAAATTAGACACATGTGCAACTCTTGGGTATCTTTATTGAGGAAACGTTTTGCCACATAGTGGCTTCATCAGTCCATACAAAGGAGAATCTTGAAGAACAGGAGGAGAATGAGGTAATCAGTCCCTCAACCTTGAGTCGATGTGGTCAGTCCATCAATCTTGAATAGAATACGGCATACGTGCGGAGAAGGAGCTTATAAACCGTTGGCAGGAGAGGTGCAGCAGTCATAGGTGGTGTCACATTTGTTCAATGTGGAAGTAGGTCGTGCCCAAGAATTAGGCAAGCGAAGAATTCCCAAGTATTAAGATCCCAAGAAGTTGCAGTGTCTGACAGGTTTGTAGATGTAGATTCTCCTTTGTATGGACTGATGAAGCCACTATGTGGCAAAACGTTTCCTCAATAAAGATACCCAAGAGTTGCACATGTGTCTAATTTATCAACATGTATAAAGTTAGCTGTCCTGGAGGTGCGAAATACAATTCCTGCACTTTAAAGGAGGAGTTTGGGATACTATTTGGAGTGGCATCTGAACTGTTGTATCTGTGAGCCTCTGCAAAGACAGTAATTGTGTAAATGATGGTAAAAGTCCTTTTCTGGGTCACCCTGCCTTGATAGAAGATGGCCAGCATGTTAAAAAAAAAAAAGAGCTCATATTGTACTTCCCACCTCCAGGACTCAAGTCTGGCTAACTGGTTCCCCGAATCCCTTCGCAAAATATTACCCTGCTCACTCCAACAGCTCATCAGGTCCCAAAAACCATTTGTCTCCATTTACTCCTAACACTTGGGAAATACATAAAACCTACTGTATCAATTGATTTAGCAACAACAGCTAAAGTCCGATGGTTACTGTTACTATAGTGGCAGGACAATCTCTTCCCTTTATCCTCCATGAATGTCATTACCAGCCACCTGCTCTCCCTCTATTAACCTGTTATATGGAGAGTTTAATGTACCTCGTTAAAAGTGAATATCAAACCTCCCATGTTGGTACATTAACTTCACCATTGCTGGCTCTGTTAACTTACCTCTTCCCATTTTCCAGCCTCCATTTTCTTAATATCTTCATGACTGAAATTCTTTATGATCAGTAGCTTTATTTTATAACCTCCTTGCTTTCTCTACTGTTCTTAGTGCTATTCTTATACTCTGCTCTAAGCTTCCTTCTGTTCAGTGGTGAGTTGTATATTAGTGTGTGCTTCTGTACACACACCCCTACCTACCTATTTGTGGATGCAGTGGTCAATTCTCAGATCCTGGCCCTGCCTCTTAACTTGCCATTCTTGAGATTCACTTCCTTGTAGTCTCATGGGTCTTACACCTGTTTTTAGAATTATATATGGAACCTTCCTCCACCACTCTGGGACTGGAGAAATACAGTGGACCCCCGGTTAACGAACTTTTTTCATTCCAGTAGTATGTTCAGGTGCCAGTACTGACCGAATTTTTTCCCATAAGGAATATTGTGAAGTAGATTAGTCCATTTCAGACCCCCAAACATACACGTACAAACGCACTTACATAAATACACTTACATAATTGGTCGCATTTGGAGGTGATCGTTAAGCGGGGGTCCACTGTACTTCCTAACATCCTCATGGCTTATCTGTGTTCCCATTTCTCATCTCTAACAGCCTATCTGTGTGTGTTTGTTATCTCTCATCAGTTTTGAAACCACATGTAAAAAATATAATTAAGAAACATGAATGTTTTAAATTAGGCAGTAAAAAAAATTGCTGACAAATGAAAAGGCATATCATGTTCAAAACATTTAAAATATCAATAAAGGGTTTAATAAAAAAAAAGCTAAAAATTAAATTAAGAAGCAAAATACACACAAAAAATACAGGGACACTGCAAGCACCAAGTCGTATAGTAATTACTGTATAGTGAACACTAGGTAGCTTCAGATTCAGCAAGCATAACAACTACTCTTACTAATAAACACAAATATTTTATGAATTAAACAAACTGATGAACATTTAGCATCATTCACTTGAGGCAACATAATGTCCTGACTGAGGCACTATGGTGCCTTTCATTTAACATGAGACTGTAACATGCTTTTTGTCCATGCTTAAGATAATACCTACATTCAAATTAATGTTTCAATTTTCAGGTACATGCAGAAAACTATGGCACTCTGTGTAATGCATAATATAAATTATTATAAGAAAAAAAAATCCAACTAAAGTTTTATTATGTGCTAAATGTTCTAAAAATAATCAAATCAAACAACTTCTGACAAACACTAGGTTTGAATTTGGAAGATTGTGCAGTGATCCCTGTACCTTTCTCCCCTTAGCCTCATCACTTAATGTCTGAGGGTCAGGGGATGTAGTGGAGCTTGCAGATGTGCCAGCAGGGCTTGCTGGAGCTGACACAGAGTAGCCAGCAGTCTCGTCACGTCCACTCACCAGTAGATTACGAAGCACAGAATGGCTCTTATTTGTGATGACATTCTGGGAGGCAGAAATCCCTCCACCGGGACGCCCTCCCCGAACTGTGATCGGCTCCTTGCTGATCAGTAACTGCTGCATAGTTGGCGCGTGGGGAGTTTCTAAGAGGCGCAAACCTCCAGATTGCAGTTGTTGATGCAGTGAGCCATCCTGATGCTGCTGTTGCGAGTTTAGATGTTGTCGTTGGCAAGTTGGTGAACAGAGTTTTTTATGGTTGAGGAGGGGAGATGAATTTGGCGAGTGTCCCCGCTTGATAGGCACTGACACTAAGTGAGTATCAACTGTGAGTAAAGGCGGTGGAGGATCAACTGTCTCCAGTACCATTACAGGCGGAGGATCAAGTAATGACGTACTACTTGGTGATCCATCCAAATCGTCTGTCAAGAAAAATAAAATAATATAACACTTTTAAATTGCAATTAGGTTTTTAGATAGCTGGAACAGTTAGAACTCATTTACTGGGAACCCACAAAGGCTCTGAATATGTACTCTATGGAGCAGAGGAAGAGAGACAGACAGACATGATAATGTACACATGGAAGATACTTGAGGGTCTGGTTCCAAACCTACACACTACCATATGTACTGGAGAGAGATATGGAAGTGTAAAATAAACCCAGTGAAAAGCAGGGGCACAATATGAGAACCCTATGTCAATATCTGTGGTCCCAGACTATTCAACACATTATTATTTATTATAATCAAAAAGAAGCGCTAAGCCACAAGGACTATACAGTGCTGCAGGGCAGGAAGGAAGCGAGGGCATCAGGTGGCAAAAGGGAGATGGATGAGTAATAGGTTACGGATAACAGCGGGGCAGTGGATGGTGAAAGGGTAAAGGGCAGCAAGAGACAGAACTAGAAAGGGCTGAGGGGAGTGCGAAAAGTATCATCAGAGTTTGTGGAGTAAATCTGTTGTTGTCAAGAAGTCAATGAGAGAGTCAGGATTAAAGGAGGGTCCATCAGCAAGAAGGGAAGGTAAAGAGAGAGTAGTAGAACGAAGACGATGGAGGTAAATTTTGCGTGCTCGTTGTTAGAGAGGGCAGTCTAACAGAATGTGGCTAATCGATACTGGAACTTGACACTGCTCACAGAGAGGAACAGGGTGCCTCTCCATGAGATACCCATGAGTAAGACGACTGTGACCAATGTGAAGGCGGGAGAGAGTGGTCTCCCAACCTCGGCACTGATGACAAGAAGACGGCCAGTAACCTATGCTCGGTTTAATAGAATGAAGTTTGTTACTGAGCAGAGTTGACCAACATTGTTGCCAACGGGTGCGAAGGTGGGTAGCTATTGCAGCAAAATAGTCCAGAAATGGAACACCTCGATAGGAAATTGGTAGGTCATGTACTGCTGACCGCGCAGCAGTGTCTGCCTGTTCATTGCCCTGTACGTCGACATGACCAGGGACCCAACAAAAAACAATATCTTTATGTTTGGTAGAGATACGGTGTAGCCAAAGTTGGATACGGAGAACTAGGGGATGAGATGTATCAAATTTTCGTATAGCCTGTAGAGCACTAAGGGAGTCTGAGACTACTACAAATGATGACACAGGCATAGATGCAATACGAATAAGTGCTGCAAGAATGGCATACAGTTCAGCAGTAAAAATGCTAGCTGAAGATAGTAAATGTCCCCGCACGACGCTGTCCAGAAACACTGCTGCGAATCTGACGCCGTCTGAAGACTTAGAACCATCTGTGTACACAGCGGTGGCATGAGAATGGGAGTGGAAGTGATCAAGAAAAAGAGAGCGGGAAGCCACCGTAGGCAGTTGAGCTTTCGAGCAAGGGAGTGAGAAAGAACAGACCCGAACAGCTGGAACTTCCCAGGGGGGTAGGGAAAAGTGAGATGCTACATGAACATATAAAGGTGGTAACTGAAGGGAAGACAAGAGTGAATGTAGGCGAAGAGAAAAGGGACGGAGCAAACAGGGGCGGCGAACGAATAAAGAATGTCTACTAATATCGGTGACCATTCTATAAATGGAAGGATTGTGTAGATCGTGAGAGCGTACATAGTAGCGAAGGCAATGGGCATCACGGCGATCAGACAAGGATGGAACATTCGCTTCTGTATAGAGGCTCTCAACAGGGGAAGAGCAAAAAGCACCAAGGCACAAACGTAATCCTTGGTGATGGATAGAGTTAAGGCTAGAGAGAGTAGCAGGAGAGGCCGCAGAATAAATCTGGTCACCATAATTGAGTTTCGATAAAACGAGGGCTGAATGTAGGCGAAGCAGAGTTCGACGATCAGCTCCCCAGGAAAGATGAGCAAGGGTTTTAAGAAGGTTTAGCCGGCTGTGACAAGTTGCCTTCAGAGAGGTAATGTGAGGTTTCCAGGATAACCGACAGTCAAAGAGAAGGCCTAGAAACCTGACTGTATCACGTTCAGGGATACGGGAGCCATAGAGATACAAAGGATGATCGGAGATAACAGAGCGTCTAGTGAAAGTAATTTGGTGAGTTTTGGTACTTGAAAATTTAAATCCATGCGTGGTGGCCCAAGTGGAAACACGGTCGACCGCATGCTGGAGAGAAACTGCAATAAGATGACAGTCAGCGCCTGCACAAGCAATAGCGAAGTCATCAACATAGAGTGATGACCAAATATTGGGTGGAAGAACAGAGGCCAAATCATTTATAGCAAGGAGAAAAAGTGTTGTGCTTAGAACACATCCCTGAGGGACACCTTCAGCTTGGACGAAGTCCAGGGAAAGAACATTATTGACTCGAACATGGAAATGTCTGTCAGTTAAAAAGTTCTTAAGGAAGGATGGTAGATTGCCTCGGAGGCCTAAGGAATGGGCCTGGGCCAAAATATTATACCTCCAAGTTGTGTCATATGCCTTCTCATGGTCAAAAAATATGGCAATAACAGTGATTATTCGCAATGGCATTACGAACATACATATCCAAGCGTAGTAAGGGGTCTATGGTAGAACGACCCTTACGAAAGCCATATTGACTAGCGGAGAGACATTCCATCACTTTGCAAACTGCACTAGTAAGAGCGATGGGGCGATAGTGGGAGGCATCATGTCCTGTAGTACCCGGTTTGCGGAAAGGGAGAACAATGGCAGATTTCCACAGCTGGGGAAGAACTCCTTGTGCCCAAATAAGATTGAAGAGGTGTAAGAGGACTACAAGGGCTGACCGATGTAAATGTTGTAACATACGAATATGAATGTCGTCAGGCCCAGCTGCCGATGATCGGCAAGCTGAGAGCGTTGCCTCCAGTTCTTGAAGTGTAAAAGGCACATTATACTGTTCTTCTCTGAGAGAAGAAAAGTCCAAGGGTACTAACTCTCTGGCAGACTTTGAGGAAAGAAACGAGGGGCATAGATGGATCCCTTGGGAAATACGGACCAGATGTGTGCCAAGTTCAATGGCAACGTCGAGAGGGTTTGCTACGTCAACACCAGCGACCCGTAGAACAGGAGCCGGGTCAGGAGAGTATTTACCACTCAATTTCCTCACTTTTTTCCAGACTGCACTCATAGAAGAAGCAGACGTGATGGTGGAAACATAGTCTCGCCAACAAGTGCATTTAGCTTCACGGATGACACGGCGAGCGATCGCACGCTTCTGCTTAAAATCAAGAAGTCTCTCAGCAGTTCTATTGTACCGGTACCTGCCCCATGCAGCACGTTTCAAACGTACTGCACAAGCACAAACAGGAGACCACCAAGGCACGCACTTCTGAGAATGCCTGCCTGAGGTTTGGGGTATAGAATGAGAAGCTGCTGTATAAACTGACGTCGAGAAGATGTGTAGGAGCTCATCGATGGAGGATGAAGAAGGAACCTCACTAAAAGCAGTGAGGTGTGAGTAAAGATCCCAATTTGCCCGATCAAATTGCCAGCAAGGGCTACGGAAAGGTGGTGAATAGGAAGGAGAAGTAAGAATAATCGGAAAATGATCGCTGTCATGTAAGTCCGGTAGAACAGACCAGGTGAAGTCTAGTGCAGTGGAGGAAGAGCAGACTGATAGATCGATGCAAGAGAGAGTACGAGTACGAGGATCAAAATGGGTGGGAGTACCCGTATTTAAAACATGGAGGGGGTGAGAGGCGAGAAAAGCCTCCAACTGAATGCCACGTGAGTCACAATGAGACCCCCCCCCAGAGGAAATGGTGGGCATTAAAATCACCAAGTAACAGAAGTGGTGGTGGTAAGGATGAAACAAGAAAGAACATAAGAACGAAGGAACACTGCAGAAGGCCTACTGGCCCATGCAAGGCAGGTCCAAGTCTCCTACCGGCTTAAGCCAATGCACCCAACCTAGTCAGGTCAGGTCACATTGACTTAAGGGAGGAACACGGCAACCGACCTGGTAGCACAAGCTATCAGGTCCAACTCACACCCACCCACATCCACTCATGTATTTATCCAACCTATTTTTAAAGCTACACAACGTTCTGGCCTCTATAACTGTACTCGGGAGTTTGTTCCACTCATCCACAACTCTATTACCAAACCAGTACTTTCCTATATCCTTCCTGAATCTGAATTTTTCCAACTTAAAACCATTGCTGCGAAAAAAAACCATACCCCCGGCCGGGACTGAACCCGCGGTCATAGTCTCAAAACAACAGCCCGTCACGTTAGCCATGGTTTATTTGCAATCGTGTCATTACGATTTCTTGAGTCATGTTGATGGCAGTGAAGGGACTTGAGCTAGAGTTCGTCACGGCCACGCTAGCTGGAGATTCGTCTGTAAAAACTTGCATTTGTGGTCACAGAGGTGCCTGTGCTAACTTTCCTATGGTGTAGAAATATGCCTAGTTGGATGAATCTTATTGTGGCTAGCTGGTCTAGTGGCTAACGCGACGGGCTGGAGTTTTGAGACTCTATGACCGCAGGTTCAATCCCGGCCGGGGGTATGGTTTATTTGCAATCGTGTCATTACGATTTCTTGAGTCATTGCTGCGAGTCCTGTCTAGGCTAGATATTTTCAGCACACTATTTACATCCCCTTTATTTATTCCTGTCTTCCATTTATACACCTCAATCATATCCCCCCTAATTCTACGTCTTTCTAGAGAGTGCAGATTCAGGACCCTTAGTCTATCCTCATAGGGAAGGTTTCTGATACATGGGATCAACTTTGTCATCCTCCTTTGTACATTTTCCAGAGAATTTATATCCATCCTGTAAAACGGTGACCAAAACTGTGCAGCATAATCTAAATGAGGCCTAACCAAGGATGTATAGAGTTGAAGAACAACCTGAAGACTCCTATTATTTATGCTTCTTGATATGAAGCCAAGGATTCTATTAGCTTTATTGTGAACACTTATGCACTGTTGTCTTGGTTTCAGATTACTGCTAACCAGAACTCCTAAATCTTTTTCGCAATCCGTAATATTAAGATCTACATTATTTAGTTTATATGTGGCATGGTTATTGTCCTGTCCAACATTTAGAACTTTGCATTTGTCTATATTAAACTGCATCTGCCACTTCTCCGACCACTGCATCAGTCTATTCAAATCTTCCCGGAGTGCTCGAATGTCCTCGTCAGAATGAATTCGACGGCCTATTTTGGTGTCATCGGCAAACTTGCCGATGTCGCTCTTTATGCTCTCATCTATGTCGTTTATGTAGATTGTGAACAGCAGGGGGCCCAACACTGACCCCTGTGGAACACCGCTCATAACGCTTCCCCACTCTGATTTCTCCCCATTTATGCAAACTCTCTGCTGCCTATTTGTCAACCATGCCTCTATCCAGGAAAAAATTTCTCCTCCTATTCCATGTGCTTTAATTTTCCTCAATAGTCTCTGATGTGGGACCCTGTCAAAGGCCTTACTGAAGTCCATATACACAATATCATATTCATTACCATGATCTACCTCCTCAAATACCTTAGTGAAAAAAGTTAATAAATTCGTAAGGCAGGAACGCCCCTTTGTAAAACCATGCTGAGATTCATTGATTAATTTATGCTTTTCAAGGTGGCTACGAACTGCCTCGGCAATTATTGATTCCATAAATTTTCCCACTATGGAGGTTAGGCTTATTGGTCTATAGTTCGAAGCTAAGGACCTGTCACCTGTTTTGAAAATAGGTATCACATTTGTCATTTTCCACTTATCTGGCACCATGCCAGTTTGTAGTGATATGTTGAAAAGATTAGCCAAAGGTGTGCTAAGCTCCTCTTTACATTCCTTTAGAACCCTTGCATACAGTTCATCAGGGCCTGGGGATTTGTTAGGTTTTAATTTATCTATTTGCCTAAGGACCATGTCACTTGTGACCCTAATCGTGCACAGTTTATTATCGTCCTGTTCTACATAATTTATCATTACTGGAATATCGCTGGTATCCTCCTGTGTAAAAACTGAGAGGAAGTATGTGTTAAAAATTCTACACATTTCCTTATCACTGTCAGTGAGCTGACCCGAGGAACTTTTGAGTGGGCCTATCTTGTCCCTGATCTTACTTCTGTATACCTGAAAGAATCCTTTTGGGTTAGTCTTCGATTCTCTTGTAACTTTAACCTCATAATCTCTTTTTGCTTTTCTAATTTCCTTTTTTATTTCTCTCTTTAACTGAATATATCGATTTCTTAATTGCCCCTCTCCTCTTTTGATTTACCTATATATGCCTCTCTTTTGACCAATCAGATATTTTAATCTATTGTTCATCCATTTAGGATCATTTTTGTTTGATCTGATTTCCCTATTTGGAACATAATTTGACTGAGCAGCTAGAACTATGCCCTGGAAAGCATCATATCGGCAACCATCACCACCTACCTGACCCTTAGTCAGGTCATTCCAGTTCAGCCCACCTAAGTAATTTTTCAGTCCTATGAAATCAGCCAAGCGAAAGTCAGGGACGGAGACTTGATTGCCATTATTAGGGGAATTCCATGATATATTAAAACTGAGTGATTTGTGATCACTTTCCCCAAGCTCATCATTAACCTCAAGATTATTAATTAGTGTTTCCCTACTGGCAAGAACCAAGTCAAGGAGGTTATTTCCCCTAGTTGGCTCTGTCACAAACTGTTTTAAAAAACAATCCTGGATCGTATCAAGAAATTCACCTGACTCTAAATTTCCTGTCAAATTGCTCCAGTCAATCTGTCTATAGTTGAAATCTCCCATTAGCACAACATTTTCATATGTAGATGCCTTACGAATTTCGTCCCATAGAAGTTTACTGCACTCCCTATCAAGATTTGGGGCCCTGTAAATCACACCCAAAATTAGTTTTTCTCGGCCCTCGAGAAGCTGTAACCAGATTCAGTGGCTGACGCTTCTAATTTAATATCTTGTCTAACACAACAATTTAAATTGTCTCTGACATACATCGCTACTCCACCACCTTTCCTGTTGACCCTGTCAGTGTGGAATAATTTATAGCCTTGTATGTGACATTCAGAGGGCATCTCTCTATCTTTCAGATTGAGCCAGGTCTCTGTTATAGCAATAATATCTATGTTTCCTGCACTTGCAATTAATCTTAGCTCATCTATCTTATTTCTTACACTCCTGCTATTAGTATAGTAAACCTTAAGGGAGCTAGTCCCTTGCTGCCCTCTGCTGTCCCCCTTTGTTTGCTGACCTGATCTATTGTCTTTATTTATAACTTCATGCTGAATGCCTTTTATACATTTACTGTCTCCAACCCTAGTGTTGCAACCTGCTTGTTTCCCACACACACCCATACCTCTATCTTCCATCAGTTTAAAATCATAGGCATTTCACCAATGGCCTTCTCAATCGTGTCTGCAAGTGCTACCACCCCTGCCCCAGAGAGATGTACCCCATCCCTTGCATACATATCATGTTTGCCATAAAAGTTGTTCCAGTTGTCAATGAATGGGATTGAAAGTTCCTTGCAGTATCTGTCTAGCCAGCAATTTACACCAATTGCCCTAGACAACCATTCATTTCCTACTTCCCTTCTAGGCAAGATGCTACATATGATTGGGATCCCTCCCTTAGACTTAATGAAATCTATAGCTGACCTGTACTTACCTAGCAGCTCTTCTCTCCTACCCTTCCCAATATCATTTCCACCAGCACTGAGACAGATAATGGGCTTGTTCCCATTACCTGACATGATATTATCCAGCCTGTTGACTATGTCCCCAACACCAGCTCCAGGGAAGCACACACTATCTCTCATCTTCTTATTCCTATTACAAAAAGCATGGTCAATATATCTTACCTGAGAGTCACCAACCACAAGAATGCGCTTACCTCCATTAGCAGGGGCAGTAGTACCCTTACCTTCACTGGCCACTGAAGTACATTTATCCTGAAGAACAGAGAAGCGATTTCCTACCTTCAGATCTTCACTCTTAACTTTCCTTACTCTGATGCGCCTCCCATTACTGTGAACCACTCGCCACTTGTAGCAGGTGCTGGGCTGCACCTCACTGCTGGTAGCCGTTGCTACCTCCCCAACTACAGCCTCCTCACAGCGAGAGACAGACTGCACCTCACTGCTAGAAGCCTCATTCCCCACAACTCCAGCCACCTCACACTCTCTCCCAGACCCATTGAGGTGGACCTTCAGCTTCCTAATCTCCTCCTGGAGAAGCAAGACCACCTCCTTCAACTCTCCAACCTCAATTTTTAAAACACTGCAGAAGCAAGCCATGCTTTGCAACCGTCCACGCTAATCCCCAAAGCAGCTCAGGGTCTGTGACCTCACGTGACGACTGACCACTGACCACTACGAGCCATTACGAAAGGCAAAGTCTGGGATAGAAAATGCTCGAGAAGGAGAGAGATGTAAAGAACATATTGTAAACCACTTATTCAAGTGGATACGGGCTGCAGTGTAATGCAGCGAGGTATGGACAAATAGTTGACAGTACGGAATATCATTGCGTAGAAGAAGGGCACTTTCATTAAAGGTCCCATCTGAGAAAGGATCCGAAGAATACAATAAATTATAGCCTGAGATAGGTTGGAAGACAGCCGAGTGTAATTTTGGTTCTTGTAAGCAAGCACCAACAGGGGAAAACCTGGAAAGCAACATCTGAAGCTCACCCCGATTACCCCTGAGGCCGCGGATATTCCACTGTAAATAAGCCATGATTGGCAATGAAGAAAATACCAGGAATCTGTAGGTAAAGGCACCTACGGACTAGAGGGGTTAGAAAAGTCAACGTGTGGTGGCATTGGAAGACGTTCAAGTAGCGAAGGAACGGAGCGTTGCGAAGAATGGGGTTGTGAAGATGGAGGAGAGGGAAGAGAAGGAACAGGAAGTGAATCAATGTCCATTGAAGGTTTAGTCTCTGCAATATATTCTGAAATGGCTTCAAGTGTTTCTGAATTCAAAGATGTATGGGAGACCATATTGGAGATAGAAGGAGGAGGGTGAGTAAAGATTGGGACAGTAATGGACTGTACCAAAGTAGAGGGGGAGAGAAGAGTGTAAGAGACTGGAGATGAAGTGTGGGGGGGGACAGAAGAGGCAGAAACCTGGGAGGTGGCAGAAGAGGGAGAAACTTGGGAGGGGACGGGGGTGGAAGGCATAGTACGAGGAGGAGGGTGAATCTCCACACTTGTAATAGAGCCAGAGAGAGGGGAAGAACTAGGTACAGAGACTGGAAAGGTAAAGTGTGGAGGTGGAAGAAGGGAAGGAAGGGGCAAAGAAGATTTGAGCAATGTGGATTTTTTGGACTTCTGAGAAGTAGAGGGGCGATTGGTATTAGGTGTCGTACGAGGTCTTGTCGATACTGGGGCTTGTGAGGAAGGATGCGAAGATGTGAGAACAGACTGAGTTGTAGTCGGGACGTCAGAGCCAAGGACAGCAAAAGGATTAGATGCCGGAGTGGCTATGGGAGGGGTAACAACAGAGGAGGCTGCAGAAGATGGGACCCCAGAAGTGGGGGGATGTTTGGAAAAACGAGAATAAGAAACACGGGGTAGTCTCCCTTGGAGGCGGAGATGAGTAACTGCCATAGCATAAGGGAGACCTTCTGCCTCTTTGAGGCAACGGATTTCATGTTCATTTAAGTAGACCTGGCAACGGCGGGAGTACGAAGGGTGAGCTTCATTACAATTAAGGCAAGATGGAGGTTGACTGCAAGATGTATTAGAATGGTCGTCGGCACCACAGACTGGGCATTCGGCCATAGATCTGCAATATTTCGCTGGGTGACCAAAACGCCAGCAATTTCTACATTGTTGTGGTGTAGGTATCACCTTTCGAACTTGCAACCGATGTCCCGCGACATATACAGAGGACGGGAGTTCTCGGCTGTCAAAAGTTAAACGAGCCACATTGCAAGGGTAACGTCTCCGCCCCCGGGCAGGAAGGACATAAGTGTCTACTTTGAGGATTGGGAGATCCTGGAGTTCCAGCTGTTCAGAAATGTCATTGCCACATGACTGGAAATTCTGTTGGACTATGGTATGGGGCAGAATGACAGTACCACTACAAGAATTGAGAGAAAGATTTTTTCAATAGTGATAGGAGTAGTATCGATATTCGAAAGGAGAGAAAGATCATGAGCTTGGGTAGCATTCTGGACAGTGACGATGCGCGTACCGCTCTTGAGAGCATGAAATGAAATATCTCTACCAACATGACGCAGGAGCGCTTTGCCAATACTATGGTCAGAAAGGTAGGCAGAAGAAGAAGTCGGTCTTAAAGTAAAGAATTTAGTCCATTGTGTGGTCCGAAACTGAGCGTGGAGAGGGAGTGCTTGACGTGTCGGTCTTTTCCGGTAGAATGGGAAGGTAACGAAGGAGCATCATCAGGAGATTAACGTTGCCGTTTAGGAGTAGGACCGGAGTTGGTCCGGCGTGAATTGGGCGGGCGATTCGAAAATTGCCGTACCGTAGAGGGAGAAGCCGGAAGCATAGTCAAGACAAATCGAAGGAGTCAGTCGAAGCCCCGGTACCTGAAGCGGGTGAGGAAACAGCACCAGCAAGAGGTACAGGGGCATCAGGAGTGTCCGAAGAGTGGTCTAAACACAAGGCAGGGTCAGAATGGGGTGCGGTATCAAGAAGGGGCCCGGGGGTAGTGGTTTCATGGACTAGGGCTGCCATGGTTAGGTTACTCCTTTGCTTTTTGTTTTTAAGAAAAAAAAAAGAAAGAAGAAAAGAAAATAAAAATAAAAAAAGAATAAAAAAAGGGGGGAGCGGGGAGGAATAGTTCCCAGGAGGAATGAAAGGGCCGGAAATCTCCCTCCGTGCCCAAGAGGACCTCAGCACCGCTAGTAGCGCAGATGCAGCATGGAACCCATGCCATACCCTACCCTTCATGCCAGTAAACCAGCAATCCGGGATAGCAACCTCACATCTGCCGAGCTACCTAGGTGGACAAAAGAGAGGGCGGCCGGATATCCGCCACAAAGCATACCTCCTTCGGCCACCACCCCCGGAATCCGAAAGGTGGCTTCCAGAGATACACCCGTCGCCCGAAAGACGCCCAAAGCTACTCCGGGATACCGGAGAGGGATCGGGACATCCCCAGGCAATCCAGATTCCACGGCAAACTACGCTACCGCCAAGAACCTCAACGGAATGGGATGGACCCCGGTGTCCTTTCCCCTACCTAGGAACTAGCGCGCCTGTGGGAGAAATCCCAAAGGCCAAAAAGAGGAAGGGCAAAAGGGGGGGGGGGAGGAGGAGGAATGGAAAAAGGGGAGGATGGGATAGGGGAGGGGAGAATGGGGGGTAATTAGGTTCGGTCTGAGGAAGAAGACCGACAGGGCTAATTCCTCAGACCAAGAGCCTCTTCACCACGCCAAGGGGCCCCCCTTGAAGAGGACTATTCAACACAGTACCCAAATATATTAGAAACACTGCTGGAACAAGTGTAGAAGTCTTCAAGAGGAAACCTGACAAGTACCTCTGCCAAGTGTCAGATCATCCAGGCTGTGATGGATATGTGGGCCAGCAACAACAACCTGGCTGACCAAGCAAGCACCAGATAAACCACACTGCAGGAGTAGTAAGCCTCAAAACCAGTTGCAGCTATATCACAAACCATCTCCCACTGAGGTAGGGTAACCCAAAATCAAAAAGGAAACACATCACTCATTCCCTAGCTGTCTTGCTAGAAGTGTGCAGACATCACAGTACAAATGACCCTCTGACCCACAACATTACCCTGTCCTAAGAGTGCAGGCACCAAACTTTTCACCTCCAGGACTCAAGTCCAGCAAATTGATTTCCTAACAATGTCAAGCCATAAAAAATCATTTGACTCCTCTGATGTACCCTAAAGTGAGGCTCATTGATGCTGGTGAGGGGGCTCTTGATCCCAGGAAATGGACTGAAACTGAATGCCTCATATTCCTCAAAGTGCTATATGACCAGTACAGTTTAGAGCTCCTCAATGAATACAATAGCAATGACTGCTCTAACATGCTCAAGCCCTTAGGACTTAAAATATCCCTTAACCTCTTCTCCTAACTCTTCCAGAGACAGCCCCAACACCTCTCTCCTTCCATCCCTAAATTATGCCCTCTTGATCATCCTACTCTGTTCCATCTTCTCTAAATACCCCTCTTCAAGGGGGGCTCCTTGGCGTGGTGAAGAGGCTCTTGGTCTGAGGAATTAGCCCTGTCGGTCTTCTTCCTCAGACCGAACCTAATTACCCCCTATTCTCCCCTCCCCTATCCCATCCTCCCCATCCTCCCCTTTTTCCATTCCTCCTCCTCCTCCTCACCCCTCCCTTTTGCCCTTCCTCTTTTTAGCCTTCGTGATTTCTCCCACAGGCGCGCTAGTTCCTAGGTAGGGGAAAGGACACCGGGGTCCATCCCATTCCGTTGAGGTTTCTTGGCGGTGGCGTAGTTTGCCGTGGAATCTGGATTGCCTAGGGATGTCCCGATCCCTCTCCGGTATCCCGGAGTAGCTTTGGGTGTCTTTTGGGCGACGGGTGTATCTCTGGAAGCCACCTTTCGGATTCCGGGGGTGGTGGCTGAAGGAGGTATGCTTTGTGGCGGATATCCGGCCGCCCTCTCTTTTGTCCACCGAGGTAGCTCGGCAGATGTGAGGTTGCTATCCCAGATTGCTGGTTTACTGGCATGAAGGGTAGGGTATGGCACGGGTTCCATGCTGCATCTGCGCTACTAGCGGTGTCGAGTCCTCTTGGGCGCGGAGGGAGATTTCTGGCCCTTTCATTCCTCCTAGGAACTATCCCTCCCCGGTCCCCCCTTTTTTTTTTCTTTTTTTTGTTTTTATTTTCTTTTCTTCTTTCTTTTTTTTTCTTAAAAACAAAAAGAAAGAAGTAACCTAACCATGGCAGCCCTAGTCCATGAACCTAGTACCCCCGGGCCCCTTCTTGATACCGCACCCCGTTCTGACCCCGCCTCGTCTTTGGACCACTCTTCAGACATTCCTCATGCCTCTGTACCTATTGCCGGTGCTGTTTCCTCACCCGCTTCAGGTACTGAGGCCTCGACTGACTCCTTCGATTTATCAGACCTTCGCTCTCCTCTGACTATGCTTCCGGCCTCTCCCTCTACGGTGCGGCAATTTTCAAATCGCCGACCCGTTCCACGTCGGACCAACTCTGGTCCCACGCCTAAACGTCAACGACAATTACCTGCTGATGATACTTCTCCACCTTCACCTTCTCGTTCTTCTCAGAAACGATTGACACGTCCTTCACTACCTTTCCACGCTCAGTTTCAGACTGAACAGTGGACTAAATTCTTCACTTTACGACCAACTTCCTCTACTGCCTATCTTTCTGACCATAGTATTGGCAAGGCACTCCTACGCCATGTTGGTAAAGATATTTCTTTTCATGCTCTTAAGAGCGGTACGCGCATCATTACCGTACAGAATGCTACCCAGGCTCGTGAGCTCTCTCGTCTTTCCCATATAGATACTGTTCCTGTCACCCTTGAAAAACATCATTCCCTCAATTCTTGTAGTGGTACCGTTATTCTGCCCCATACCATAGTTCAACAAAATTTCCAGACATGTGGCACCGACATTCTCGAACAGCTGGAACTCCAAGATCTCCCAATCCTCAAGGTAGACACTTACGTTCTTCCTGCCCGTGGGCGGAGACGATACCCTAGCAATGTGGCTCGTTTAACTTTTGACAGCCGAGAACTCCCATCCTCCGTTTATATAGCAGGACATCGGTTACAAGTTCGAAAGGTGATCCCTACACCACAACAGTGTAGAAATTGCTGGCGATTTGGCCATCCAGCGAAATATTGCAGATCTATCGCCGAATGCCCAGTCTGTGGTGCCGATGACCATTCTAATACGTCTTGCAATCGATCTCCCTCTTGCCTTAACTGTCATGAGGCTCACCCTTCGTACTCTCGCCGTTGTCAGGTCTATTTAAACGAGCGGGAAATCCGTTACCTCAAAGAGACAGAAGGTCTCCCTTATGCCATGGCAGTTTCTCATCTCCGCCTCCAAGGGAGACTCCCACGTGTTTCTTATTCCCGTGTTTCAAAACGTCCCCCCACTTCTGGTATCCCATCTTCTACACCCACCTCTGTGGTTACCTCTCCCATAATCACTCCTGTATCTAATCCTTTTGCTGTCCTCGGCTCAGACGTCCCTACTTCAACGCCTCAGTCTAATCTCGCTTCTTCGAGTTCTCTCTTACAAGCCTCAGTATCGACGAGACCTCGTACGACACCTCTTCCCAATCGTCCCTCTACTTCTCAAAAGTCAAAAAAAGGTCCGGTAACACCTCCTACCCATCTTCCACCTCCTCATTTTACCCTCCCTGTCTCTGTCCCTAGTTCTTCCCCTCTCACTGGCTCGGTTACAAGTGCAGAGGTTCACCCTCCTCCTCGTAATGTACCTTCCTCCCCTGTTCCCTCCCAAGTTTCTTCCTCTTCTGCCACCTCCCAGGTTCCTGTCTCTTCTGTCCCCTGCCACGCTTCTCCAGTTCCCTCCACCCTTTTGCCCCCCCCTACCTTGGTACAGTCCAATACAGTTCCAATCTTTACTCATCCTCCCCCTACCATTCCCAATATTGTCTCCCATACGACATCTCTGAATTCCGAAACACTTGAAGCAATCTCTGAATATATTGCAGAGACCAAACCATCAATGGACACTGATCCACCTTCCGCTCTTTCTCTCTCCTCTGCTCCATCTGCGCAACTCCTTTCTTCACAGCGCACCGTTCCTTCGCTGCTTGAACATTTTCCACTGCCTCCGCATGTGGACTTTTCTAACCCTTCTAGTCCGTAGGAACCCTTACCTGCGGATTTCAAGTATCTTTATCATTGCCAATCATGGCCTTTTTACAGTGGAATATACGCGGCCTCAGGGGTAATCGGGGTGAGCTTCAGATGTTACTCTCCCAGTTTGCCCCTGTTGGTGTTTGCTTACAGGAACCAAAATTACACTCTGCTGTTATTTCTCACATCTCAGGCTATAATTTGTTGTATTCTTCAGATCCTTTTCCTGATGGGACCTTTAATGAAAGTGCCCTTCTTCTCCGCACTGATATTCCGTACCATCAACTATTTATTCATACTTCGCTGCATTACACAGCAGCCCGTATCCACTTACATAGGTGGTATACGCTCTGTTCTTTATATCTCTCTCCTTCTCGGGCATTATCTATTCCAGATTTTGCCTTCCTTGTTTCGTCATTACCGCCACCGATTCTGTTACTTGGTGATTTTAATGCCCACCATTTCCTCTGGGGAGGGTCTCACTGTGATTCCCGTGGAATTCAGTTAGAGGCTTTTCTTGCCACCCACCCCCTCCATGTTTTAAATACAGGTACTCACACCCATTTTGATCCTCGGACTCATACTCTCTCTTGCATCGATCTCTCAGTTTGCTCTTCCTCCGCCGCATTAGACTTTACTTGGTCTGTTCTCCCGGACTTACATGACAGTGATCATTTCCCAATCATTCTTTCTTCCCCTTCATATTCGCCACCTCTTCGCACCCCACGCTGGCAATTTAATCGGGCAAATTGGAACCTTTACTCACACCTGACTGTTTTTAAAGAGGTTCCTTCTTCGTCCTCCATCGATGAGCTTTTACACCTCTTCTCGTCCTCCGTTTTCACCGCAGCTTCTCATTCTATACCCCAAACTTCGGGCAGGCATTCTCAGAAATGCGTGCCTTGGTGGTCTCCTGCTTGTGCTCGTGCAGTACGTTTGAAACGCGCTGCATGGGGCAGGTACCGGTACAATAGAACCACAGAGCGACTCCTTGATTTTAAACAGAAGCGTGCGATCGCTCGCCGTGTCATCCGTGACGCTAAACGCACTTGCTGGCGAGATTATGTCTCCACCATCACCTCTGCTACCTCTATGAGTGCAGTCTGGAAAAAAGTACGAAAACTGAGTGGTAAATATTCTCCTGACCCGGCTCCTGTTCTGCGAGTTGCCGGTGTTGATATAGCAAACCCACTAGATGTTGCCAATGAAATTGGCAATCATCTGGTCCGTATTTCTCAGGGACTCCATCTATGCCCCTCATTTCTTTCCTCAAAGTCTGCCAGAGAGTTAGCACCCTTGGACTTTTCTTCTCTCAGAGAAGAACAGTATAATGTGCCTTTTACACTTCAAGAACTGGAGGCAACACTCTCAGCTTGTCGATCATCGGCAGCTGGGCCCGACGACATTCATATTCGTATGCTACAACATTTACATCAGTCAGCCCTTGCAGTCCTATTACGCCTTTACAATCTTATTTGGTCACAAGGAGTTCTTCCACAGCTGTGGAAATCCGCCATTGTTCTCCCTTTCCGCAAACCAGGCACTACGGGACATGAAACCTCCCACTATCGTCCCATTGCTCTTACCAGTGCAGTTTGCAAAGTAATGGAACGTCTAGTAAATAGACGTTTAGTGTGGTATTTAGAGACACACAACAGTCTCTCCACTCGTCAATATGGCTTTCGTAAGGGACGTTCTACCATAGACCCCTTACTGCGCTTGGATACGTATGTTCGTAATGCCTTTGCGAATAACCACTCAGTTATTGCCATATTTTTTGACCTTGAGAAGGCATATGACACAACTTGGAGGTATAATATTTTAGCCCAAGTCCACTCCTTAGGCCTTCGAGGCAATCTACCATCCTTCCTTAAGAACTTTTTAACTGACAGGCATTTCCGTGTTCGGGTTAATAATGTGCTCTCCCCGGACTTTGTCCAAGCTGAAGGTGTCCCCCAGGGATGTGTTCTGAGCACAACACTTTTTCTCCTTGCTATTAATGATTTGGCCTCTAGTCTTCCATCAAATATTTGGTCATCACTCTATGTTGATGACTTCGCTATTGCCTGTGCAGGCGCTGACTGTCACCTCCTTACAGTTTCTCTCCAGCATGCAGTCGACCGTGTTTCCAATTGGGCCACCACACATGGGTTTAAATTTTCCAGCACTAAAACCCACCAAATCACTTTCACTAGACGCTCTGTCATCTCTGATCATCCTTTGTACCTCTATGGCTCACGTATCCCTGAACGTGATACAGTCAAGTTTCTGGGCCTCCTCTTTGATCGTAGGTTATCCTGGAAACCTCACATTACCTCTCTGAAGGCAACTTGTCACAGCCGGCTGAACCTTCTTAAAACCCTTGCTCATCTTTCGTGGGGAGCTGATCGTCGAACCCTCCTTCACCTACATTCCACCCTTATTTTATCGAAACTTGATTATGGTGACCAGATCTATTCAGCGGCATCTCCTGCTACTCTCTCTAGCCTTAACCCCATTCATCACCAAGGATTACGTTTATGCCTTGGTGCTTTTCGCTCTTCCCCTGTCGAAAGCCTCTATGCAGAAGCGAACGTTCCATCCTTATCCGATCGCCGTGATGCCCATTGCCTGCGCTACTATGTACGCTCTCATGATCTCCGCAATCCTTCCATTTATAGAATGGTCACTGATATTAGTAGACATTCTTTATTTGTTCGCCGCCCCTGCTTACTCCGTCCCTTCTCTCTTCGCCTTCATTCGCTCTTGTCTTCTCTTCAACTACCACCTTTCTATGTACATGTAGCATCTCACTTTTCCCTACCCCCCTGGGAAGTTCCAGCTGTTCGAGTCTGTTCTTTCTCCCTCCCTTGCTCGAAAGCCCAACTGTCTACGGTCGCTTCCCGCTCTCTTTTTCTTGACCACTTTCACTCTCATTCTCATGCCATTGCTGTGTACACAGATGGCTCTAAGTCTTCTGACGGCGTAGGATTCGCAGCAGTGTTTCCGGACAGCGTCGTACAAGGGCATTTACTATCTTCAGCTAGTATTTTTACTGCTGAATTATATGCCATCCTTACAGCACTTATCCGTATTGCATCTATGCCTGTGTCATCATTTGTGGTTGTCTCAGACTCCCTTAGTGCTTTACAGGCTATACAAAAATTTGATACACCTCACCCCTTAGTCCTCCGTATCCAACTTTGGCTACGCCGCATCTTTACTAAGCATAAAGATATTGTTTTTTGTTGGGTCCCTGGTCATGTTGACGTACAGGGCAATGAACAGGCAGACACTGCTGCGCGGTCAGCAGTACATGACCTACCAGTTTCTTATAGAGGTATTCCATGTACGGACTATTTTGCTGTAATATCTTCCCACCTTCACACCCGTTGGCAACAACGTTGGTCTACTATGCTCGGCAACAAACTTCAGTCTATTAAACCGAGTATAGGTTACTGGCCGTCTTCTTATCACCAGTGTCGAGGTTGGGAGACTACTCTCTCCCGTCTTCGCATTGGCCATACTCGTCTTACTCATGGATATCTCATGGAGAGGCGTCTTGCTCCTCTCTGTGAGAATTGCCAAGCTCCATTATCAGTCAGCCACATTCTGTTGGACTGCCCACTTTATCAACGAGCACGCAGAATTTACCTCTGTCGTCGTCTTCGCCCCGCTGCTCTCTCTTTACCTTCCCTTCTCGCTGATGGACCCACCTTTCATCCGGACTCTCTCATTGACTTTTTGACAACGACTGACTTACTTCACAAATTCTGATACTTTCAGCCCTTTCTACTTGTATCTCTTGCTACCCTCTACCCCCGTACTATCCCCTGCCCCGCTGTTTTCTGTAACCTGCTGATCATCCCCCCTCCCTTCTGCCATCCAATTCCCTTGCTTCCTTCCCTACCCTGCAGCGCTGTATAGCCCTTGTGGCTTAGCACTTCTTTTTGATTATAATAATAATTCTCTAAATACCCAAACCACCTCAACAACCCCTCCTCAGAGATTATGGGCACTGCAGTCATGGATATTTTACTCACCTCTTGGTACTCTTTTTCAGAAGAATACTGATATCTCAATTTCAATGATCCAGTGAAATATAACTTCTCCACCCCACTGTACTATCCACTTAGTGCTTAAGTTCAGTCAGGCTATTTCCCAGAATCCCTTTGTAGATCTTATCTTATTTATACTCCAACAGTAAGTCAAATCTCTAAGACCACTTGTCTCCACTCACTGTGATCTAACACACTCACACATGCCTACTGAATTCTCAAATCCTTCATAAGATCCCTCCTACCCATCCTGGGACACTCCCTACACTTTCTATCCCCCAGATATATACATTCAAATAAATTTTTTTTTTAATACACTAGCCATCTCCCACCAAGGCAGGGTTACCCAAAAAAGAAATGCTTGCACCATCATTCACACTATCACTGTCTTGTCAGAGGCACTCAGATACAACAGTTCAGATGTCCCCCAAACAGCAAATATCCGCACTCCTCCTTTAAAGTGCAATCACTGTACTTTGCACCTCCAGGAAGGCTAAACAGTTTCCCTGAATCCCTTCACAAAATGTTACCTTGCTCACACTCCAATCTGTCTCACCATGCCCTCTTCTACTCTCACAATTATGGTCACATCACCAGTCTTCAAATTTTTTCACAGTACACACTAACTTCAATATATTTCCACTGTAACAATACATATATCTGTAACATTCAAGAGCAATGTGGCAGAACCAATATTCAGATATATTCATTTTTTTTTTTTTTCCATTCATGGATAAAAACCTTTTTTTTTCTAGACTTCTTAACCCTTTCAGGGTTTCAGATGTACTAGTACGCCTAAATTCTAGCGCCCTCAACTCTAGTGAGAGAAAGCTGGTAGGCCTACATATGAAAGAATGGGTCTATGTGGTCAGTGTGCGCAGTATAAAAAAAAAATCTTGCAGCACACAGTGCGTAATGAGAAAAAAAAACTTTGACCGTGTTTTTGGATTAAAACAGCGACTTTGCACTGTTTTTTCGTATGGTATTGTTGTATTCTAATTTTCCTGGTCTTGTTTTATAGAATGGAACACATACTACAGAAATTGAGATGATTTTTGACTGGTTTTGCAATGAAAAGTACCTTGAAATTGAGCTCAAAGTAGCAGAAATGTTTGATTTTTACCAAAGTTCAAAAGTAAACAAATCATGCTACGTGTCCAATACACATCAACTGGTGAGTCTAATATTCTTTCACAAGTGCGCTGATATTATTTATACCATTTCTACACTAATGCAGTAGTCTGCATAACAGTAAATCTTCTATTTTTTTGTGAGAATAAAAATTCAAAGTGGAAAGCAAAAGAATGTAAGAAGGGCGTGGGGACATGACTAATAAACAGAGGAAATGTTATTTTAGTGCCAGGAATGTCTTTCTTTATTCTGGACCCTATTTGGAAATTGGCATCTTTTGAAATTTGTGTGAAATTGGCAAAATTGCTAAATTCTGACCACTTTAGTGGATAGTTGAAATCGGTAAATGGGTGGTTTCTTGTACTCTTTCGATAGAAAAAATGGAGTTCTAGCGAAATAGTTATGATTTTTGTCGACTAGTACACTGGAATTGGCCGAAAATAGGGCTCAAAGTGGGCAAAATCGCTGATGAGTAAACATCATCGAGCCCGCTAACTTTGCGAGAGCATAATTCCATAAGTTTTTCATCAAATTTCATACTTTTGGTGTCATTATGATCGGGAAAAGATTCTCTATCTTTTCAAAAGAATTTTTTTTTTTTTTTAAATTTGGCGACCCTGAGAACAAGTCTCCGAGAGGGCCTGGCGACCCTGAAAGGGTTAATACTTCCCAGCAATTTTCTTCCTATCTATTTTATGCAAATCCAGATATAAAAATGCTTGTGTGTGTGGGGCAAAATTCTGAAAATTTTCTTAAATATTAACCCCCTCCTTTTTTTTTTTTTTTAAATAAACTATGAAAACTAAAGGATTCACAGTGTGTTGCATTTAGTGAAGAGATCCCTGGTCAACAGCATCACCATAAGCAAAGTAGTATTTGTGTTTTCCAATTTATGCCACATGATTTTCATTTGTTTAATTTTTAACACTGTACTGTAGTTTGCTAGGAAAATAGGTGTGCTTCAAGGCACTTTAGTACTTGAAACATGTGGAGATGCACAGCACACTACAGCCCCAATTGCAATATTCACTAAAAGTTGGTACAAATAATATTTTGTCTTTTTCTATTGAATGATTTTGCTTTCTGCCATTACACACAAGGAACTCCTGTGATATTACATTGCTTCAAGGTATAATACTGATGTAAGTCACACTGGTTTGTACTGGGTTATCCTAGGTTAAAACGATATGCAAGTGCTCCTCGATTTATGATGGAGTTACGTTCCAACAAACTCACTAAGTTGAAAATATCATAAGTCAAATATGAATATGATATGCTAAATAAATAATTAAATAACTACTGTCACTGAATAAGTAAAAAATCAAATAATTAGTGTAACTAAATAGAGAGGAACCTCGAGTTTCGGCCGTTTTGGTCACTTTTCTCGGCTAAATTTTGTCTTGAGTTTTGAACAATACCTTGAGTTTCAGCCACCGTACCAGACCTGTCCATGCCCACACAAAGCTTCCCATGGGTCAGTCTGACTTTGTTTCTCCTCGAGTGAACATTACCCTGCGCTTTCATCCAAACATTTCACAATAATCCACTGCTTGTTGATTGAGTGCGACTGCTACATAATTAACCATGGGCCCAAAGAAACTATCTAGCGCCAGTCCTTTGGTAAAGAAAGTGAGAAACACAATAGAATTGAAGAAAGAAATTGTAGCCAGTTATAAACTGCTGGGAGGGAAGCTGGTGAGGCAGTCTTACACATTATTCACTGTCTGGACCTGCTTGGTACTGGATTATTTCCCTGTATGGTAGATGACCCCAAACAGTTAAGCCAAGGTCTAAAATGGCAACAGGCAGCATAACTGAAGAGAGAGAGACAGGCAGAGGGCAAGGGAGACAGTGTAGTTACCCACATACATCAACCAAATCATTCACTTTCAAATCTCTAAACATATTTACTTCCTTCATACTTCTTCCCTCTTGTCTGATATGTAATCTTGTAGCTCTCAAACTTACAGGAGGAGAGACATGTCATACATCAACATTCAGAGATGTCTTAATGAACAAGACATCATCCAGAGATGTTATAATGAACATCATCCATAGATATCTTAAGACATTCAGGGATGTCATAATGAACATCATCCAGAGATGTGATAATGAACATATAACACAATAGAACTCTTACTGTGACATAATTTTTTGTTTGCCTGTGTGAACAGTTGTTCACTGTGGGGAACATCTTATCTTGGCTCTTTTAGATCAATGTTTTGATCCTGGTGAAGGTACTTTACCGTTCCATGGATCCCATCAGATTACCACTCATTCCCATAGTGCTGTATAATCCTTGAAGGTTTAGTGCTCACTAATTTAAGTTAATTATTATAGTATATGGTAAGCTCTTTTATAAAGCTCCACTTTGAATAGTGTGTGTGTGTGTGTGTGCAATTAAGTCTTTTTTACATACTTCAGTTCTGCAAGTACTTTTTCAATTTCTTACATAAAATTATTCTTCTTTTTCTTTCAACGCACCAGCCATATCCCACCAAGGTGGGTATAGCTGGGGTGGCCCAAAAGGAAAAACAAAAGTTTCTCCTTTTAAATTTTGTAATATATACAGGGGAAGGGGTTACTAGCCCCTTGCTCCCGGCCTTTTAGCCACCTCTTATGACACGTGTGGCTTATGGAGGAAGAATTCTATTCCACTTCTCCATGGAGATGAGAGGAAATAAACCAGAACAAGAATCAGTAAGAAAACACAGAGGGGTGTGTGTGTGTGTGTATATATATATATATGCCTGTACATGCAAGTGTAGTGTGACCTAAGTAAAAGTAGCAAGACGTACCTGAAATCTTGCATGTTTGAGACAGAAAAAGACACCAGCAATCCTACCATCACGTAAAACAATTACAGGTTTCCGTTTTACACTTACTTGGCAGGACGGTAGTACTTCCCTGGGTGGCTGCTATCTACCAACTTATTTAATTTTTTTATTAACACATCGGCCATTTCCCACCAAGGCAGGTTGGCCCGAAAAAGAAAAGAATTCATCATTCACTCCATCACTCTCTTGCCAGAGGCATGCTTACACTACAGTTATAAAACTGCAACATTAACACCCCTCCTTCAGAGTGCTGGCACTGTACTTCCCATCTCCAGGAATCAAGTCCAGCCTGCCAGTTTCTCTGAATTCCTTCATAAATGTTACCTTGCTTACACTCCAACAGCACGTCAAGTCCTAAAAACCATTTGTCTCCATTTGCTTCTAACAAGCACACGCATGCTTGCTGAAAGTTAAAGCCCCTTACACACAAAACCTCCTTCTATGAATTTATACACTCTTGAAGTCATTCTATTTCATTCCATCCTTTCTACATGTCCAAACCATTTCAATAACTCCTCCTTAGCCCTCCAGATAATAGTTTTGGTAACCCCGTACCTCCTCTTAATCTCCAAACTACGGATTTTCTGCATTATATTCATACCACACATTGCCCTCAGACATGACCTCTCCACTGCCTCCAGCCTTCTCCTTGTTGCAACATTCTCCACCCATGCCTCACACCCATACAAGAGCATTGGTATAACTATACTCTCATACATTCCCCTCTGCTTTCATGGATCAAGTTCTTTGTATCCACAGACTCCTCAGTGCCCCACTCACCTTTTTCCCCTCGTCAATTCTATGATTCACCTCATCTTTCATAGACCCACCTGCTGACACGTCCACTCCCAAATACAGCGGACCCCCGGTTAACGATATTTTTTCATTCCAGAAGCATATTCAGGTGCCAGTACTGACCGAATTTGTTCCCATAAGGAATATTGTGAGGTAGATTAGTCCATTTCAGACCCCCAAACATACACGTACAAACACACTTACATAATTGGTCGCATTGGGAGGTGATCATTAAGCAGGGGTCCGCTGTATCTGAATACAGTGAACCCTCGCATACCGTTGGCATCACATAACGTTAAATCCGCATACTGATACATTTTATCACAAAAATTTTGCCTCGCATACCGCTAAAAAACTCGCTCAACACTATTCGTCCGAGACGCTTCTAATGTGCGGCCTGAGCCAGCTTCACATGTTCCGCCGGTGGCATTGTTTACAAGCCAGCCTCTGCGGTAACATCCAAGCATACAATCGGAACATTTCGTATTATTACAGGGTTTTTGGTGATTTCATCTGCAAAATAAGTGACCATGGGCCCCAAGAAAGCCTCTAGTGCTAACCCAGTGGTAAAAAGGGTGAGAAATACTATCATACCACAGTCAGCTGCTGCTGCACTACGGTCAGCTGTTGCTTGACCAGTCAGCTGCTGTTGCACCTCAATCAGCTGTTGCTGGACCAGTCAGCTGTTGCTGGATCAGTCAGCTGCTGCTGCACCACAATCAGCTGTTGCTGGATCAGTTAGCTGTTGCTGGATCAGTTAGCTGCTGCTGGACCAGTCAGCTGTTGCTGGATCAGTCAACTGTTGCTGAATCAGTCAACTGTTGCTGAATCAGTCAACTGTTGCTGAGTCAGTCAGCTGTTGCTGGATCAGTCAGCTGTTGCTGGATCAGTCAGCTGTTGCTGGATCAGTCAGCTGTTGCTGGACCAGTCAGCTGTTGCTGGACCAGTCAGCTGTTGCTGGACCAGTCAGCTGTTGCTGGATCAGTCAGCTGTTGCTGGACCAGTCAGCTGTTGCTGGAACAGTCAGCTGTTGCTGGATCAGTCAGCTGCTGCTGCACCACGGTCAGCTGCTGTTGCACCATCAGCTGTTTCTGAACATGACTCGTCCCGAACCTGTCCATCCAGCCTGAGCGCCTGCCTTGCCGTCATTGTTTACAAGCCAGGGTGGCCGGTTGCATGCATACATTCGATACATTTTGTATTATTCCATTATTTATAGTGCTTGTAACTGCTAAATAAGCCACCATGGGCCCAAAGAAAGCTTCTAGTGCCAACCCTGTGGTAAAAAGGGTGATAAATACTATCGTACCACAGTCAGCTGCTGCTGCACCACAGCTGCACCATGGTCAGCTGTTGCTGCACCACAGCTGCTGCTACACCATGGTCAGCTGCATCACAGCTGTTGTTGCTGCACCACCATCAGTTGTATTACTCGAAGATGTGGAGAGAGTGTTGTTGGTGTGGCTTAACGTGAAACAATTACCGAGAAACGATTAACCCCGGAGGGTTAGCCACCCAGGATAACCCAAGAAAGTCAGTGCATCATCGAGGACTCTCTAACTTATTTCCATTGGGGTCCTTAATCTTGTCTCCCAGGATGCAACCCACACCAGTCGACTAACACCCAGGTGAACAGGGAAAAACGCCTGGAACTAGTGCTCATATTGGTGAATTTAAAGCCAGCAAAGGTTGGTTTGAGAGATTTAAGAATCGTAGTGGCATACACAGTGTGATAAGGCCTGTTCTGGAAGAAAATGCCAAACAGGACCTACAGTACTCGGGAGGAAAAGGCACTCCCAGGACACAGTGTCTCATCAGTCATTGCTGCATCTTCAATAAAGGTGTCATTTATTCTTCATTTAGTAGAGTAGTACATGCACAATATATACTGTGCATGTACTACTCAACTATTGTGCATGTATCCTTCTCTTTGTGTGTAGGAAAATGTATATTTCATGTGGTAAAATTTTTTTTTCATACTTTTGGGTGTCTTGCATGGATTAATTTGATTTCCATTATTTCTTATGGGGAAAATTCATTCGCATAACGATAATTTCGCATAACAATGAGCTCTCATGAACGGATTAATATCGTTATGCGGGGGTCCACTGTACATTCACCTCCTCCATACTCTCTCCCCCCCAATCTGATATCTAATCTTCTGTTACCTAATTTTTTTTATCCTCATCACCTTACTCTTTCCTATATTCACTTATATTACATAAAATTATCACTATATAAGGAGCCTTATAAAAGAGCTTACCAATAATAAGAAATTATCTGAAAGTTTTTTCAACAAACTGACAATATCCCACCAAAGCTGGGCAAAGAAAAACTAAAGTTTATCCTTTTTGTGTGTGCAGGGATTGGACATGCAGCAGGCATGTGCGAGTGTGTTAGAGAGGAGTGAATAGAGACGAATGTTTTTTTGGACCTGATGAGCTGTTGGAGTGCGAGCAGGGTAATATTTTTTGAAGGGATTCAGGAAAACTGGTTAGCCAGACTTGAGTCCTGGAGGTGGGATAGTTGCTGTTTGGAGTGACATCTAAACTGTTGTATCTGAGCATCTCTGCAAAGACAGTGATTATGTGTGAATGATGGTGAAAGTGTTAATTTTTTGGGTCACCCTTCCTTGGTGGGAGATGGCCGAAGTGTTGAGAAAAAAAATACAAGTATAGTGGACCCCTGGTTTACGATATTATTTCATTCCAGAAGTACGTTTAGGTGCCAGTACTGAACGAATTTGTTCCCACAAGGAATATTGTGAATTAGATTAGACCATTTCAGACCCCCAAACATACACATACAAACGCACTTACAAAACTGGTCGCATTGGGAGGTGATCGTAAAGCGGGGGTCCACTGTACAGTAATATTATAAAAAATCCTAGAGCATTTGTAATCTGCTTGGCTCTATCATATATATGTATATAAACCTACCTTTACATGCAGTGTGTCCTGGAAGAACTTTGTTTGGATCTACAAAATCTCCTCCACCATCAAATTTGTTCTGCTGATATTGACTCCTTTGACTACTGGTGGAGTTTCCTAGATGCAGTTTGCTAGTCAACCCAATTGCAGGGTCTGTGTCGCGCAGCAGCTGAGCTAAGTTGGAGTCGTTTTTATCAATTATACCCTGACAACACTTTGCATCCCTGCAAGAAGAAAACACCAGTATTATTATAAAGAAATGGAAATTGATATAGATGTTGAGGGTCTTTCAAGGGAGGTTCCTTGACACTGGTGAGGAGCTCATGATGCAAAGAACTGAACCTGTCCTCAATTTCCAGAGACTGAATCTGACCGCTTTCCATTCCCCAGGTCCTGTATAATCCCTATGAGTTCAGCACTCCCTGAATATGATGATGATAATCTACAGGAGCCTTTGATCAAGAGTCTTGCAGCAGCATCATCAAGGCAGCACTCCTCCTTCCTCCCCAGAAGGGAATATCATGTTAGTGCTCTTTATGACAAATGATCATGTGGAAGTAATAGGAGCCTGATGATGATTATTAGGTTCCTATTACCTCCACACTCTTGAGTTTAGTGTTTAGTTCTGATTGTAATATTACCTCCATATGATTCTTCTCATTAAAGCTTTGTCAAATCATTATCAATCTCTACACTCGTAAAAATTTTTGACACCTGTATCTTATATAAGCCTCAGTGGGATATGGCCAGTTTGTTGAAAGATCTTATAAAAGTGATGATGCATTCTAATGGCATTAATCTTGAACAGTACTGCAGGAACCATCAATGCTGCACATTCAGTTTTAAGGAACTAAACAATGCAATCATCAGGAGCCAGTTGCTCTAATCCTTTCATAACATTACAGTGTGCTTGTCTCAGACACCACCTGACTCTTAAAGGAATATAATTTTTTTTTTTTCAACAAGTCAGCCGTCTCCCACCGAGGCATGAGAGTTATCATGGCTCAAATTTCCATTGAAGCAAGAGTACAGAATACAGCTTCAAGGAAGCATCTAGACTATTACCCACCTGACAGGTCTTCCTAGTGATAGTGGATGTTTGCCTTAATGAGTCTGTCATGCAAAACAGTTGCAAACAGGCAATCATAACAGTGCAGAACAAGCAACATGGGGATGGAAATCTTTAACTCTAGATGTTTCACACACTTGTTTATTATCAGGAGCTATGCAATGTTGCAAGATAGCAATAGATAGGAGGGGAAATTCTCTGAGGCAAGGCAGAAGGTATCAGTGGCAGCCCATGTCACTCTGTGACATGGTTGAAGGTATTGGTTATGATCATGCACTTAAGGCAGGATTTTTTACACTACACCCACCACTGCACTGATGCAAAATTTGCCGCTCACAGAAAATCTAAGGGTGCTGTGAATTATGCACAGATCTAAGTTTACTACAATGATCCTGCCTGTGTACAGCTATGTAAACAAAGTGAAAGGATTAAAATTGTGTTTAATGTTTTATTCACACCCAAATCTCTCTTACTGGATAATCTTTATTATAAAGTCAATATTAATAAGATTTTTAGAAATCTTATTAATTTTGTTTATACAGACAAAATTTAATGGTATTGTAGTTGAACATTCTAAACTCATGATGATCTCCAGAAAGTTAATATAACCTTCATGAATTAGGGGGTCTGACTACACCTTATAGAGAATACTAAATGGTTATAACTATGACCATAAATTTTAAAGGGGTGGACCAGTAAGCCAGCAAAAGGCCTCAGTCAGATGACCAAAAGCTCCAACTGCGGGTCATCATCTGACTAAGACTCGCGTCAGGAAACACTTGCCCTGTTTACTGACAAACCTTACCTAACCTAACTTTGACTATACCTTGTCTACTCCCATTTTGTAAAGTCAGATGTATGACTGCTGTGAATCAAATACAAAGGTTGTGTTAGCTAATTATTATGGAACTAACCGACATGATGATGCAGTGTGTTTTGGTGATATAAGAGGCTCAGACTCTGCTCCCCACAAGAGATCATCGGGGCTGAGCATCAACATCTCGTTAGTGAAAGGAATGTATGGAGCTCTCATCTCAAACTCATCCGAGTCCATGTTCTGTTCTTCAAGCTAAAAGAACAAAAAAAAAAAAAAAGAAATTGTAACTAATTTTTACAAAAACAAAACAAGAAGCAATAATATTCTTAGCATTCATAGTTTTAACAGTGTTCAGTATTCATAGTTTGAGAAAATTATTCAGATTTCTATGACAAATAATTAATTTATAATACTGTCTGGTTAGCCAAAAAATTTGCTCTAAATCATTACATGATTAAAAAAGTTTTTTTCATACTTTGAGATCCAATTTTCCAAATGAGTCTGATGAACGGATCTCATCCAGGTGTGTGAAGAGGGCTTCTGTTGCTGTTCTAGGCTGGCTGCCTCCAGATATAATCTGCAAGTTAAAGGAGAAAATTTTATAATACTAGGTGGTAAGAAAATAACACCAAACTGTTATTTAGGAGAGAGTCTAAAGAATCATGAATATGAAAAATAATTTAGCATTTTAGGTGTAGAAGAGATTTAATAATCAACTAACATTTAGAGTATCTGCAATTAATATAAATATATAATGTTATACATGTTCAGGCAAAAGGTAATTAAAGTCTAACCTTTTTAAAAATATGCTGCTTCTCAACAATGAAAAACAATGTTTATATAAATTATGTATACTATACATTTTTTCACACTTTAGGCATCATCTGCCTCAGAAGACATTACTAGCTACATAATCTAAATATTTATTTTTCTGTAACCTTGTATCACTTTGATTCTTAAGAGGAATTCACTGATATTGTATTCATAATTTATTTACATACCGTACTCTGCTTCCTTTCTTGGGGTGGGAATAATGCGGCCTGACTTAGTAGAGGTTTTGGCGGCTCTGGAGAACTTATTCCACACACTGATGAAGGAGTACTGCACCCACTTTTGTCTATCAATATTTTCCCTCCACTTAAACTAGTGAAAGAAAGTTATATAAATGTAATATAAAATACCCTGGGTATGAATATTTTATGACTTTCAAATTAAATCATTTGAAAAAAAAACTTAATGTTTGCAGATTAAAAATAAATTAGGAAAGGAAGTGAAGTAAAATACAAAATGAGAAAAAATAGAGTAAGGAAGTCCCAAAAAAAAGGATGCATAAGCTGTAGCTAAGATGGAATAAAGCGGTATCAAGTGACACTGCATTATTAGTGTTGTTTAATATATTTATAGATGGGGTTGTAAGAGAAGTAAATGCGAGGGTCTTGGTGAGAGGCATGGAGTTAAAAGATAAAGAATCACACATAAAGTGGGAATTGTCACAGTTGCTCTTTGCTGATGACACTGTGCTCTTGGGAGATTCTGAAGAGAAGTTGCAGAGATTGGTGGATGAATTTGGTAGGGTGTGCAAAAGAAGAAAATTAAAAGTGAATACAGGAAAGAGTAAGGTTATGAGGATAACAAAAAGATTAGGTGATGAAAGATTGGATATCAGATTGGAGGGAGAGAGTATGGAGGAGGTAAATGTATTCAGATATTTGGGAGTGGACGTGTCAGCGGATGGGTCTATGAAAGATGAGGTGAATCATAGAATTGATGAGGGGAAAAGGGTGAGTGGTGCACTTAGGAGTCTGTGGAGACAAAGAACTTTGTCCTTGGAGGCAAAGAGGGGAATGTATGAGAGTATAGTTTTACCAACGCTCTTATATGGGTGTGAAGCATGGGTGATGAATGTTGCAGCGAGGAGAAGGCTGGAGGCAGTGGAGATGTCATGTCTGAGGGCAATGTGTGGTGTGAATATAATGCAGAGAATTCGTAGTTTGGAAGTTAGGAGGAGGTGCGGGATTACCAAAACTGTTGTCCAGAGGGCTGAGGAAGGGTTGTTGAGGTGGTTCGGACATGTAGAGAGAATGGAGCGAGACAGAATGACTTCCAGTGTGTATCAGTCTGTAGTGGAAGGAAGGCGGGGTAGGGGTCGGCCTAGGAAAGGTTGGAGGGAGGGGGTAAAGGTTTTGTGTGCGAGGGGCTTGGACTTCCAGCAGGCATGCGTGAGCGTGTTTGATAGGAGTGAATGGAGACAAATGGTTTTTAATACTTGACGTGCTGTTGGAGTGTGAGCAAAGTAACATTTATGAAGGGGTTCAGGGAAACTGGCAGGCCGGACTTGAGTCCTGGAGATGGGAAGTACAGTGCCTGCACTCTGAAGGAGGGGTGTTAATGTTGCAGTTTAAAAAGGGTGTAAAGCACCCTTCTGGCAAGACAGTGATGGAGTGAATGATGGTGAAAGTTTTTCTTTTTCGGGCCACCCTGCCTTGGTGGGAATCGGCCAGTGTGATAATAATAAAAAAAATTACTAATTAGGATTGCTCTGGGAGTGAAGTGAATCATCCCTGAGAGAAATATATACATACATTATTTATCCCTCTGTATTTACAACATGACTAAAATCAGTGTATCAACCATTTAGAAATACTTGAACATGGAAAGAAACTACAATACAGCCTCTCCTCGCTCAGCGACGTACTCGTTTACTGACAACTCAGACTTATGATGGGCTCTCTGACCAGTATGCATACCTAAATAATGTGTATTAGAGCTAATTTCCTCTATTCTGCTTTTTAAAATATACAGTACACTACTGTATATACATTTAAAAATATACCAGGAATGTTACAAATGGTGCAAAGGTGACATTAAAACAATATCAAAGTTGGTTAACACAAACCCACTACTATTATAATATGCTCCTCACTTAGTGACGAATTCACTTACCGACAAGGTCTTAGGAACGGAACTCCGTCATTAAGTGCAGAGGTGGCTGTAATTAATTTTATTCCTAACAATCTCAAAAGGGTCTAAGACCCACAAACTTGGGAATACAATGAGCACTATTTCCTTCACAATAGGCAACATCCCTCATAAGATAGCAGTTTTTAACTTTGACTAGGCTTGTATCTTTATAAAGATATCCACTTCATAAGCTGTTGATCTATGCCAGTTTGACTTCCATGACTGACCTATCCCTGGTTACATCTTTGTAAACCTCACTGAATTATGCATCTGTGTCTGTTACTCCAACTTTGAAGACTCCCTCTTTCTGACAGACCTTCAACTGACTATAGCCTCTCCTCACTTAACCCTTTGAGGGTTTTGGTCGTACTAGTACGTTTTACGCGTAGGGGTTTTTGACGTACTAGTACTCATAAATTCTAGTGGGAGAAAGCTGGTAGGCCTTCATGTGAAAGAATGGGTCTATGTGGTCAGTGTGCACAGTCTAAAAAAAATCCTGCAGCACACAGTGCATAATGAGAAAAAAAAAACTTTGACCATTTTTTTTTAATAAATCAGCGACTTTGCAGTGTATTTTCGTATGGTATTTATTGTTGTATTCTAGTTTTCTTGGTCTCATTTTATAGAATGGAAGACATATTACAGAAATTGAGATGATTTTGACTGGTTTTACAATGAAAGGTGCCCTGAAATTGAGCTCAAAGTAGCAGAAATGTTCGATTTTTACCAAACTTCAAAAGTAAACAAATCGTGCCAAGCGTGCAATACACGTCAACTGGTGAGTCTAATATTCTTTTACAAGTGCACCAATAATATTTATACCATTTTTTACACTAATGCAGTAGTCTGCATAACAGTAAATCTTATATTTTTTGTGAGAATAAAAATTCAAAGTGGAAAGCAAAAGGATATAAGAGGGCCCTTGAGACGTGACTAATGACTAGAGGAAATGTCATTTTAGTGCCAGGAATGTCTTTCTTGTTTATTCTGGACCCTATTCGGAAATTGGCATCTTTTGAAATTTGTGTGAAATTGGCAAAATTGCTAAATTCTGACCACTGTACTGGATAGTTGAATTTATAAATGGGTGGTTTCTTGCACCCATTCGATAGAAAAAATGGAGTTCTAGCGAAATATTCGTGTTTTTTGTCGACTAGTACAGTGAAATTGGCCGAAAATGGGGCTCAAAGTGGGCAAAATCGCCGATGCGTAAATATCGCCGAGACCGCTAACTTTGCGAGAGCATAATTCCGTAAGTTTTCTATCAAATTTCAAACTTTTGGTGTCTTTATGATCGGGAAAAGATTCTCTATCTTTTCATAAGAGAAAATAATTTTTTTTTTTTTTAAATTTGGCCGACCCTGAGAACGAGTTTCGGAGAGGGCCTGTCGACCCTCAAAGGGTTAACGACGGAGTTCTATTCCTAAGACGACATCGGTAAACAAATTCATCGCTAAGTGAGGAGCATACTATAATGGTAGTGGGGGGTCTGTCAACCATCTTTGATATTGCTTTAATGTCACTTTTGCACCATTTATAACATTTTTCGGTATATTTTTGTATGTTTATACAGTAATGTACTGTATATTGTAATAAACAGAATAGAGGAAATGAGCTCTATACATTATTAAGGTATGCATACTGGTCAGAGAACCTGTTGTAAGTCCGAGTAGTTGGTAAATAAGTACGTCACTAAGTGGACAACATACTTTTCATTGCACAAAAATGATTTGATATCTGTAGCTTTCAAAGTAGACTCAGCTAAGTTGAACCCTCAATACAAGTTACACGAGGAAACAAGATACACTTTCTTTCTTAAACATCTTACTCGAGAAATTTTGCAAAATACCATTTCAGAATTTATCGTAAACAATTTTCTCAACTTCTATTCACACCATAACACCAGGATGTTAAAAGTTTTTTCCCCTAGGAGCCATTCACATCTGCAGGACAATACAGAAGAATAAAAAAAAGACTTAACACCAGCTATGGAAAAAACAGGGAAAAGTTGAGGAAATATTGGTGCTGAAAGAATACTGGAAGTTTTTCTGCCAGGGTGATAAAGCAAAGCAATGGAATACAAGAGAAGGAAGTATTACAACCACTAGAAATGTAAAAAAGAAAGTTTGCACACGCATGATCAAATACCGAAGACAGACAACTACAATCATAGATCAGCTCCTGTAACTATAAATACGTAATAACAGGTACTTTATGTATATACATACAGTGGACCCCCGCATAGCGATTTTAATCCATGCAAGAGGGCTCATTGTTATGCGAAATGATCGGTATGCGAATGAATTTTCCCCATAAGAAATAATGGAAATCAAATTAATCCGTGCAAGACACCCAAAAGTACGAAAAAAAAAATTTTACCACATGAAATATACATTTTCCTACACACAAAGAGAAGGATACATGCACAATAGTAGAGTAGTACATGCATAATATATATTGTGCATGTACTACTCTACTAAATGAAGAATAAATGACACTTACCTTTATTGAAGATGCAGCAATGACTGATGAGACACTGTGTCCTGGGAGTGCCTTTTCCTCCTGAGTACTGTAGGTCCTGTTTGGCATTTTCTTCCAGAACAGGCCTTATTACACTGTGTATGCCACTACGATTCTTAAATCTCTCAAACCAACCTTTGCTGGCTTTAAATTCACCAATATGAGCACTAGTTCCAGGCATTTTTCCCTGTTCACCTGGGTGTTAGTCGACTGGTGTGGGTTGCATCCTGGGAGACAAGATTAAGGACCCCAATGGAAATTAGTTAGACAGTCTTCGATGACACTGACTTTTTTGGGTTATCCTGGGTGGCAAATCCTCTGGGGTTAATTGTTTCTTGGTATTCTCAATAAGCCACACCAACAACGGTGCTACAGCAGCAGCAGCAGCTGACAGTGCTACAGCAGCTGCAGACGATGCTACAGCAGCAGCAGACGATGCTACAGCAGCAGCAGACGATGCTACAGCAGCAGCAGACGATGCTACAGCAGCAGCAGACGGTACTACAGCAGCAGCAGCAGCTGACGGTGGTACAGCAGCAGCAGCAGCTGACAGTGCTACAGCAGCAGCAGCAGACGATGCTACAGCAGCAGCAGACGATGCTACAGCAGCAGCAGACGATGCTACAGCAGCAGCAGACGATGCTACAGCAGCAGCAGACGATGCTACAGCAGCAGCAGACAGTACTACAGCAGCAGCAGCAGCTGACGGTGGTACAGCAGCAACAGCAGCTGACAGTGCTACAGCAGCAGCAGACGATGCTACAGCAGCAGCAGATGATGCTACAGCAGCAGCAGACGATGCTACAGCAGCAGCAGACGGTACTACAGCAGCAGCAGCAGCTGACAGTGGTACAGCAGCAGCAGCTGACAGTGCTACAGCAGCAGCAGACGGTACTACAGCAGCAGCAGACGATGCTACAGCAGCAGCAGACGGTACTACAGCAGCAGCAGACGGTACTACAGCAACAGCAGACGGTACTACAACAGCAGCAGCAGCAGCTGACGGTGGTACAACAGCAGCAGCAGCAGCTGACGGTGGTACAACAGCAGCAGCAGCTGACAGTGCTACAGCAGCAGAAGACGAAGCTATAGCAGCAGCAGACGGTACTACAGCAGCAGCAGCAGCTGACGGTGGTACAGCAGCAGCAGCAGCTGTACCACCAATAGTAGCGATGGTTGATTGGGGTTTATTATACAACCTGGCCAGCTCGGAGACACGCACTCCACTTTCATACTTATCAATGATCTTTTTCTTCATCTCTATAGTAATTCTCACCCTTATTGCTGTAGGGTTGGCACTAGAAGCTTTCTTGGGGCCCATGGTCACTTATTTTGCAGATAAAATCACCAAAAACACTGTAATAATACGAAATGTTCCGATTGTATGCTTGGATGTTACCGCGGAGGCTGGCTGGTAAACAATGCCACCGGCGGCACACGTGAGGCTGGCTAAGGGCGCACATTGGACGCGTCTCGGACGAACAGCGGTAAGCGGGTTTTTGAGTGGTATGCGAGGCAAAATTTTTGCGATAAAAGCGAGCGGTATGCGGATTAAACGTTATGTGATGCCGACGGTATGCGGGGGTCCACTGTACTGTACTACTGAATATTTCATTTGAAATCGTTTGTGAGAGTAAATGAGGATACACACAGTATGTTAAGTAAAAGGACACAGGGGCAACTAATGTGACATTTTATTGTGGCAATATTTTGCTCTCCAGGAGCTTTGTCAAGCCATAATGGCCACAATAAAATGTCTCATTAATTGAACCTGTGTCCTTTTACCTAACATAGTAATTCTATCATTACTACTACACACAGTATATTTATTACAGATCTAGAACCCATAATTTCCATTCCTAAACATAGCATAACCTACCATAATTACAATGAAGTCATCCCTACCAATTCATGGGCTTCCTTATTTTTGAACTTCAATTCGTCTTTCAACAAACCAGCCATATCCCACCAAGGCAGGGTGGCCCAAAAAGAAAAAAAAGTTTTTCTTATTCAACACTTTTCAGTAATGAGCCATCTGTAAGTTTTCCTCATCTGCAGGTTTACTGGCAGTATCCATTTTTCCAGGATGGTACACAACTTCTAAATTAAAAACTAACCATAAGATTTCATTCATATTATGTTCAATGGCTCAAAAGAGTGATTTATTACCGAGATATGCTCTCTAAAACTAAACAGTAAACTCAAATGTTATGCGAACAAGCTATAGTTTACAGCTTCACTACTGGAAAGTAGCACCCGGCAAATTTGTACCGATTACAGTACATTCATGACATTAAAATAGTTTAATAAATTCCTTCATGAGTCTCTGGCTCTTTTCAAAGAATTTAAAGTACTTGAAATCTTGGATCCATCCAAGAATAGAGCAGCCACAATCCCAGTCCTGGGAAGAGCAGCAGAACATTAAACAAAATTAACAGATCAGAGAATTCATGAATACCAAAGGAGTACAGCACAGCACTGAAAAAAAAATCACTGTCCTCTTAATAGACTGAAAAATATTACAATGTTTTTTATTGAAATATTTTTACTTTATATTTGGCATAGTGTGAGAAATGACATTGCTGCAAATTTCGTGAAAACATTAAATATTACCTGTTCATACACTTTACACCACTAATGAGCTTATTTTCATCATATATGTATTTTTGACTTTCTTCTTGATCTTCACTATTATCAGAAGCTTCAGTTGAAATCAATACATCAGAACTAGAAATAGGCATCTGATAGTCAAAGGTGAACATATCGTCTAGTTCAGGGATCAGTGTAGACACCTCGTGGAGCATGCCGGTGTCATCATGACTCGAGATTAAGTTAGGTACTTCTAAGAGAGGTACATATGTGTCACCAACTGAGGGTGCCAGATGGGTTAGGTCGTCAGGCTCCTCTTTCAGCACTGAAAATTGAATTATCTTGATTAGTACATTATTATTTTGGGGAAGTTAGATTACTCTAGTAAGAGAAAAATATTTCCCGCAGAAAGTGGCAATTCAACCCAGCTACAATGGTTATATATGCCTATGGGCCACCAGTAGCAAAAATCTGGTTGACCAGTCAGATGACAATTAATTCTGGCATAAAATTTCAAAGGTGGAACTCTTGAAACCGGCCATAGATATACATGTACATGTATTATAGATATGTAATGCAGGGATATATTATAGGTATGTAATGCAGGGATCAAAAAGACGATGTAAAAATTGAGGAAGTACAGTACATGAAAGAGTGGTAAATTCAGATTTTACATATAATGCTAGTTACACAAGGTATATTTAAAGTTTGTTTCATCTTAAGCAATTAAAAGTATCACATACAATGATGCTACAATAAAGATGAGCTAAGATATGAAGCAACTTATTTATTACACAAAAATCTTTAATATTCAAAATGTCCAAATAGATCGCAAATAAAAAATCTTTCAAAAAAAAATCTTTCTTTCGTACCTGTGCACTGTGGATCATCATCAGAGAACATGAGATAGCCTTTGTTCATATCCTCTGTACGAGGAGCAAAGATTTTGAATGTGGCTGCAACAGGTGGATGCTGTGTAGGTGCTGGGGCGGCTCTCACACTTGCACTACTTGTCACCTCTTCAACCTGCGATAATCATATTAATAACAATTACCATTTAGAAATATACAGTACAGTATTTCATTTTTGCACACTGTTCACTTCTTTGCAACACAGTACATCTTTACATACAATTATTATAATTTAATTTTTTTAAAAGATTTTCAGAATGAAAAATTAGTAAATATGTAAAAAAATGATATATAATAGCAACACCAACCGTATCTTCCAAACATGTAAATCATGATTCTGCTACCTTGAACCAACCCTTTAAGATGGAAATCCCTGGAATTCAGACAAAATTGAACTTTTATTTAATTACTGCTCACATGGCAGTTCAGGTCAAGTCACATTTTCATTGGTCCCATTTATCTTTATTTACCAATGGCAACACTGAATGGCTTATGAAAGATAAGGTGAACCATAGAACTGACAAAGGGGGAGAGGGGTGGTGCACTGAAGCATCTGTGGAGACAGAAAACTTTTATTCATGGAGGCAATTAGAAAAATGTACCAGAGGACAGTTGTACCAACACTTACAGAGTTGTGAAGAAGGGTTTTAAATGTTACAATGAGTTGGATGCTAGAAGAAGTGGAGAAGTCATGTGAGGGCAATGTGTGGTATGAATATTATGCAGAGAATTTGTTGTAATTTGGAAATTAGGAGGTGCGGGATTACTAAAAGTATTATCCAGAGGTGGTTTGGATATTCAAAGAGGGAGCAAATTAGGGTGAATTCGAGAGTGTATAAATCTGTAGTGAAGGAAAAGAAGGGTAGGAGTCATCCTAGGAAAGGTTGGAGAGAGGGGGTAAAGGAGGTTTTGTGTGCAAAGGGCTTGGATATCCAACAGGCATATGCAAGCATGTCGGATAGGAGTGGAGATATGTCGTCATTATGACTTTACATGCTGTTGGAGTGTGAACAAAGTAACATTTATGAAGAGATTCAGGGAAACCAGTTAGCCAGACTTGAGTCCTGGAGGTAGGAAGTATTGTGCCTATACTCTGAAGGAAGGGTGGAGCTGTAATACCAGTACCCCTCTGGCAAGACCATGATAGAAAGAGTGATGGTGAATGTGTTTTTTTTTTTTTTTTTTTTTTTTTTTTTTTTTTTTTTTTTTTTTTTTTTTTTTTTTTTTGACTGATGAGATAGCTAGTGTCTTAAATTTTTTTTTGTACTTCATTAACAACATATAAATAAAAATATACAGGCACTAAATGCTTAATACATTAATAATAGAGCTGTAGTGAAAAAATACTATTAATAAACCAAACAGGCTGATGAAAAGCAGTGTCAAGAGTGAGGTGGTACTGTACTTGCCTTCGGCTGTGTGCTCAACTTAGGTAGTGGCACGGTTGGTGTAGCAATGTTTCTTGCCACTGAAGGACCTGCAACTGTGGCTGTCACTGATTTGTTGGTAACCTTGTTATTATTATTGTTGCTGCAGCTGCCACTACTGCTACTGCTGCTGCTGCTGCTGCTGCTGTTACCACTACTGCTGCTGCTGCTGCTGCTCTTGTTGCTACTGCTGTTACTGTTGTCGTTGCTGCTGCTGTTTCTATTGCACATCAGCTGCAACTCCGACAGAATCTCGCCAGCAGACTCGACACCACTGTCAAAAAACAACTCTATAATATATTCTATTTTCCATATTACTTATTTAAATGTCACATAAATCATGGAATAATGTCATGATATTGCATATGAAATCTCCAAAATTTTCATAAAGCATCTCAATGCACCCTATTCAGAAAACTAATATGTGAAATAAGCATTATAGTATATAAATAACTGTAAATAATCTCTTGAAGAACTGTTCAACAATAATGATGCTGCATAATGCTTGATATTGATATTGTGTGTTGATTTATGATTATATTAATATTAGGGATGGGATGATACCCAAATTTTTGCCAATACCAATACTCAATTTTAGGCTAATACTGATATATCAAAATTAGCAGATAGTGACTGACACCATCAAAATTAACAGATACTCATCAAAACTAGCTGATACAGATACAGATACTCAACTCTAAGCTGATACTAATACAATAAAAATCAGTTGATACCAATAGTTTGGTGCATCCCTAATCAACATTTTACTGAATGGCTCAATAAGGTATTAGTAACTTAAACTGTGATTCATGTGCATATTTTATATTAATACATGTGTATATTTCATTATTTAGCAGCTCATGATAAGCCATTAGTAACCATACGACTCCTGACCGACAAAGTAACTCGGTCACTTGTCATTAATTATTTTCACTGTTGAAAGTAACATTAGCTGGTCATAGGCAAATCCCAAAGAATCTGAGTAATTTTAGCGAGTATCAGGTGTATATATTTAATCACCTGATATTTGAGCAGCTAGATTTCAAGGAAATGAAATACTGTACATGGAAGGTGCTTGAGGACCTGGTAGCAAATCTGCACACTGCCATAATAACATACTGGAGTGAGATAGGGGAGTAGGTGTGAAACAAACCCAGTGAAAAATAGGGGTGCCATGGGCACAATAAGAGAACGCTGTATCAACATCCATGATCTCAGACTGTTTAACATTGCCACATGATATCAGAAACATTGTCGGAACAAGTGTACAAGTTCTCAAGAAGAAATTGGGCATGCAACACCACCAAGTGCCAGATCAACCAATGATGAAAAAGAAATAGCAAAACTTGACCCTTGTAGGTTCAGTGCTTCTTTATAATAATAATAATAATAATAATCTTCATGGGGAAGTGGAACAGAATTCTTCCTCCGTAAGCCATGCGTGTCGTAAGAGGCGACTAAAATGCCAGGAGCAAGGGGCTAGTAACCCCTTCTCCTGCATAAATTACTAAATTTAAAAAGAGAAACTTTTTTTTTTCTTTTTGGGCCACCCTGCCTTGGTGGGATACGGCTGGTTTGTTGAAAAAAAAAAATAATAACAGCAAAATTCTAAAATACCAACATAAAGCAATGTTCAGCAATACAGTAAATGCAAGCAGGGTGGAGAATACAGAAAATTTTAACTTGCCACTAAATACCACACAGATCATATAACCAACAAACACTAATCCTGCAGAATTTGAAAAAGAAATACAGTGGAACCTCAAATATCGAACTTTCTTCAGTCCAGAAGGCTGTTCGAGTGCCTTTACCGAATGAATTTATTCCCATCAGGAATAATGTAAATTAGATTAGTTCATTTCAGACCCTCAAAAATACACTTATAAAAGCACTTACAAAAATACACTTACATAATTGGTTGTGTTGGGAGCAGTTCGATTTTTGAGGTTCCACTGTAGTAATTATAAAGAAATGCAAAATGCCATGAGCACGTAGTAACATTTGAAAAGAAAAAGCTTAGATATAAGTAAAATACCAGAGGACTTAAATTATAATTATAATCATGGGAGAGTACATGTGTGTGTGTGTGTGAAGGGGGATGGGGATGGAAGGCATTCGGGCTCAATTCAGGGAACTGGAGAACAGATCCAATTTCCTAGATCAAGAGTGCCTCATCAGCATCAAGGCCTTAAAGAATGTACACAAAGCTACCATGCATAAAGAAGGCAGTAGAGCACTAGCTAAAAATTGCATACCAGAAGCCCTAACATTTGCACCCCATGAAAGTTCAAAATGGTGATGAGATGCCAAATTGCAAATTTTATGGACCACCATAATCTACACAACCCAAACCAGTATGGATTTAGTGTGGAAAGTTCATGTGTCATAACTACTAAACCATTATGATAGAACTGAGGAGGCATTGGAAGAAAACCAAAATGAAGATGTTGTACATACGGATTTTGCAAAGAGATCTGACAAATGCAATCATGGAGTGATTACACAAAATGAAGGCAAAAGGATATTCAATTTTCTGACAAACAGAAAAGAAAGCATAGTAGTAAACACAGCAATATCCAGTATTAACAAAAGCATAGCAGTAAAAACAGCAATATCCAGTATTAACAAAGTGAGAAGCTCAGTATCCTTAGGCAGGGTCCTGGCGCCTTTACATTGTTCTTCCATTTCTTGTTGGGTTCTTAAGGGTCACTGACAACTTATGTCATATTGATTCTTGCTTCCCGATGCATGGGAAGAGATACTGCTCAAAGCTGGGAGATAAAAGGGAACAGTAGTTTCCCTTGCAAACAGAAGCAGAAATGATAATTTGCCAAGTAGGCCAGGTGGACCCAAATGTCTAGGCCTCAGCAGAGCATAAGAAAGGGGGAACATTGCAAGAGGCCTATTGGCCCATAATGGGTAGGTCCTCCTCAAAATCAACCCACTAACAAAAATATTTGCCCAGCCCATTTTCAATGCTACCAAAGCACCACAACCCCAACCCTAGTTTAATAACCAGCTTCTCACCAAAACCACTAAGAAATTATCCACAAAGCAGAAAAATGGAGCTGATGCATGGTGCCCCTCTTGTAAAAATGCCCAGTGGGAAGAATAAGATAAGGATAAACATTTTAGAGAGAGAACAGGGAAAATTTGTCATGAGACCCAAGTGAGAGTAAGATGCCCACACACCAAGGCTGGCACAGAAGTCCCCAAAACTGAGCAATGAAATGAATGGTACAGAGTTCATTTTGCAAAAGAAATAGGAACAAAAAATTCCCAAGTAGGTTAGGTGGGCCTCCTTACCTACACCATCCTGATGGTAGAGGTGGAGGGTGTAGGCAGCTGAAAGTGTCTCTCATCTGTGTTCGAATCATGGAAGAACATTGCCCATAAACCACAGAATGGGTGGGGATCGAACTCATGGCATGTGAGGTCGAGCCCCACTGGACCAGCTGGCCACAATGAGATTCATTCAACTAGGTATACAGCCTCTCCTTACTTAATGACAGGGTTCTGTTCCTAAGACCATGTTGGTAAACGAATTTGTCACTAAGCAAGGAGCATACTATAATGGTAGTGGGTTTGTGATGAAAGGCTGTATTTATACACCATAGGGAGGGTAGCATGGGCCACAACTGGGACCACAAATGCAAGTTTTATGACTCACTTGCCATGAGTTCAAACCACTAGTACCATGGTTTGTTTACAACTGTTATTACTATTTCGTGAAACACATAACCCATATACACGTCCAAAAGGAATCTTATTTGACGTCATCCAGTGATGCTAATAACCACTTTGTTGAAGCACCTTAAGCAAAAATTGAAGGGGCAATATTAGTGACGATGGTGGTGGTGAAGTATAATTCGGAAGTAGTACGTAGTTAGACTCACCTGACAACATAGTTGAGGCAGACAACATACTGAGGCTTGTGATCCTTGGGACCGTGGATGAGAGTAGCTTGTGTTACCAGCCACACGTAGCCTCCAGCCCTGGCCAGGAATCTGTAACGACCAGTCTCCACCTGTCCCTTGCTCCGCACTGAAAGTAAAGTGAGAAGAATTAGCAGGGTGTCGCTCAGTTGACGGAGGATCTACCCCTCCATTACTACCTGCACTTAATGGCATACACTGCTTCAGGGTTCCATTTACATTATCAGTCATCCATCATTCATCATCATCAATCATCCATCAAAATCATTCATCATTACAAACATTCTCTTGCTAACTTCATGACTCAATAAATGCTGCTGATACACATATTAATTACATTTAATTAATACACAACCATCTGTAATTAAAATATAGCAGTTATCAAAAAAGTTGTTATATATGACAAGAGTAAGAGTAAAATGATGTACCACAAGAGTGTGTTAATGGCCAGTAAGAACCAAGGGATGGTGGTGGGTGGGAGAGGCTAACCAGTAAGAACTGTGGGATGGGACTAGGAGAGGAGAGGGGGTGCAGGTGAAGCTAGCCAACAGAGAAGCATTTAGCAGTGAAAAATCTACTTTTTCCAAAGTAAAAACCTTCAGGTCTAATCTTAAGACACTTTGTTCATGGAATACTTGGAGAGTGCAATATTACCATAGATATTACTTCCGGATCATACTTGGTGATGTAGATGACATTTTCTCAATGCCATGGAAGGACGATGTCTCAATACATTCTTGGATTACAAAGCAGATTTAAATCTTTTCATCAAATTCGAATATGAATGGGAAATTTAAGGTAAACAACCTTTCTTTGATGTTCTGATAAAACTGGTAGATAGAAATGTTAAGACAACATTATAGAGAACACACAAGCACTCCAGTACATATGCACACTGTCCCTCATGATGATTAAGACACACGTACAACAGTTGGGCATCTTTATTGTTGAAATGTTTCACCTACACAGTAGTAAATCGATAAAACCACCGAGTAGGGAAACGTCTTCATAATAAAGACACCCAGGTGTTGCACATGTCATATTCATCATCGTCAGGGACAAATCACTTGAGGTCAGTTGGTTCTCATTCCTGGTCAGGTCACTGGAGGGGAGGTTATACTGCCTTGTGGTGACGGTTAATTAATATCTTACTTATTCCAGGTGAAGGAACCATACCATGTAGCATAATGAGAGTGATTCCCTGGCTTCATCATAACCTCACTTGGAGTTTTTCCTACACAAGGTAACAGTGTTTAAAAACTGCAAGCTTAGAATTTCAATAGAGCCTAACACTGGTGAGTTTACACGTGAAATAAATGCTCTCACACGCTGCCCCTTGAAGCTACTGAAATAATTTTATACAGTAAATTTGAAACATATTGACAATAGAATTAATGAAGAAGCAGGTTGGTTGGTTAATGAGGTTTAAAACCTATCGACTAAACTAAATTCATTAAGGCTGCACGTAACCTTTTCACCATTAAACAAAATTACTTCTAATCCCTAAAATTTGGAATACAGTAAACTATCAGTGCATATACAGTGAAAGAAATATACGGCTCGGTGAATGTATCATGAAAAATAACCCACCTTTAAAATTTTATTCTTTGGCCTTTTAGTAATTTATACAGAAGGGGGTTACAATTCCAGTTGCTTCAGACATAACACCAGTCTACTATGACACGCATGGCTGATGTTGCAAAATTCTCACCCACTTACCCATGGAGGTGAAAGAAAATATTATATGATTAAGAACTATTGAGAGATTAGAAGAAAACACAGTTGAGTTTGTATACTCATACATGCACTTCTGTATGTATGAGAACTAGATTTAAGTAGAAGTAGCAAGATGTACTTCCCATCTTACGTGTTTATGAAACAAAGATATGTGTGTGTACTCACCTATTAGTGGTTGCTGGGGTAGAGCCACACCCTACATGGTGGTGAGGAGCCAGGACTGTGCCACACCCTACATGGTGGTGAGGAGCCAGGACTGTGCCACACCCTGCATGGTGGTGAGGAGCCAGGACTGTGCCACACCCTACATGGTGGTGAGGAGCCAGGACTGTGCCACACCCTACATGGTGGTGAGGAGCCAGGACTGTGGCACACCCTACATGGTGGTGAGGAGCCAGGACTGTGCCACACCCTACATGGTGGTGAGGAGCCAGGACTGTGCCACATGGTGGTGAGGAGCCCTACATGGTGGTGAGGAGCCAGGACTGTGCCACACCCTACATGGTGGTGAGGAGCCAGGACTGTGGCCACACCCTACATGGTGGTGAGGAGCCAGGACTGTGCCACACCCTACATGGTGGTGAGGAGCCAGGACTGTGCCACACCCTACATGGTGGTGAGGAGCCAGGACTGTGCCACACCCTACATGGTGGTGAGGAGCCAGGACTGTGCCACACCCTACATGGTGGTGAGGAGCCAGGACTGTGCCACACCCTACATGGTGGTGAGGAGCCAGGACTGTGCCACACCCTACATGGTGGTGAGGAGCCAGGACTGTGCCACACCCTGCATGGTGGTGAGGAGCCAGGACTGTGGCACACCCTACATGGTGGTGAGGAGCCAGGACTGTGGCACACCCTGCATGGTGGTGAGGAGCCAGGACTGTGGCACATCCTGCATGGTGGTGAGGAGCCAGGACTGTGGCACACCCTGCATGGTGGTGAGGAGCCAGGACTGTGCCACACCCTGCATGGTGGTGAGGAGAAAGGACTGTGCCACACCCTACATGGTGGTGAGGAGCCAGGACTGTGCCACACCCTACATGGTGGTGAGGAGCCAGGACTGTGCCACACCCTGCATGGTGGTGAGGAGCCAGGACTGTGCCACACTGTGCCTACATGGTGGTGAGGAGCCAGGACTGTGCCACACCCTGCATGGTGGTGAGGAGCCAGGACTGTGCCACACCCTACATGGTGGTGAGGAGCCAGGACTGTGCCACACCCTACATGGTGGTGAGGAGCCAGGACTGTGCCACACCCTACATGGTGGTGAGGAGCCAGGACTGTGGCACACCCTACATGGTGGTGAGGAGCCAGGACTGTGCCACACCCTACATGGTGGTGAGGAGCCAGGACTGTGCCACACCCTACATGGTGGTGAGGAGCCAGGACTGTGCCACACCCTACATGGTGGTGAGGAGCCAGGACTGTGCCACACCCTACATGGTGGTGAGGAGCCAGGACTGTGCCACACCCTACATGGTGGTGAGGAGCCAGGACTGTGCCACACCCTACATGGTGGTGAGGAGCCAGGACTGTGCCACACCCTACATGGTGGTGAGGAGCCAGGACTGTGCCACACCCTACATGGTGGTGAGGAGCCAGGACTGTGCCACACCCTACATGGTGGTGAGGAGCCAGGACTGTGCCACACCCTACATGGTGGTGAGGAGCCAGGACTGTGCCACACCCTACATGGTGGTGAGGAGCCAGGACTGTGCCACACCCTACATGGTGGTGAGGAGCCAGGACTGTGCCACACCCTACATGGTGGTGAGGAGCCAGGACTGTGCCACACCCTACATGGTGGTGAGGAGCCAGGACTGTGCCACACCCTACATGGTGGTGAGGAGCCAGGACTGTGCCACACCCTACATGGTGGTGAGGAGCCAGGACTGTGCCACACCCTACATGGTGGTGAGGAGCCAGGACTGTGCCACACCCTACATGGTGGTGAGGAGCCAGGACTGTGCCACACCCTACATGGTGGTGAGGAGCCAGGACTGTGCCACACCCTACATGGTGGTGAGGAGCCAGGACTGTGCCACACCCTACATGGTGGTGAGGAGCCAGGACTGTGCCACACCCTACATGGTGGTGAGGAGCCAGGACTGTGCCACACCCTACATGGTGGTGAGGAGCCAGGACTGTGCCACACCCTACATGGTGGTGAGGAGCCAGGACTGTGCCACACCCTACATGGTGGTGAGGAGCCAGGACTGTGCCACACCCTACATGGTGGTGAGGAGCCAGGACTGTGCCACACCCTACATGGTGGTGAGGAGCCAGGACTGTGCCACACCCTACATGGTGGTGAGGAGCCAGGACTGTGCCACACCCTACATGGTGGTGAGGAGCCAGGACTGTGCCACACCCTACATGGTGGTGAGGAGCCAGGACTGTGCCACACCCTACATGGTGGTGAGGAGCCAGGACTGTGCCACACCCTACATGGTGGTGAGGAGCCAGGACTGTGCCACACCCTACATGGTGGTGAGGAGCCAGGACTGTGCCACACCCTACATGGTGGTGAGGAGCCAGGACTGTGCCACACCCTACATGGTGGTGAGGAGCCAGGACTGTGCCACACCCTACATGGTGGTGAGGAGCCAGGACTGTGCCACACCCTACATGGTGGTGAGGAGCCAGGACTGTGCCACACCCTACATGGTGGTGAGGAGCCAGGACTGTGCCACACCCTACATGGTGGTGAGGAGCCAGGACTGTGCCACACCCTACATGGTGGTGAGGAGCCAGGACTGTGCCACACCCTACATGGTGGTGAGGAGCCAGGACTGTGCCACACCCTACATGGTGGTGAGGAGCCAGGACTGTGCCACACCCTACATGGTGGTGAGGAGCCAGGACTGTGCCACACCCTACATGGTGGTGAGGAGCCAGGACTGTGCCACACCCTACATGGTGGTGAGGAGCCAGGACTGTGCCACACCCTACATGGTGGTGAGGAGCCAGGACTGTGCCACACCCTACATGGTGGTGAGGAGCCAGGACTGTGCCACACCCTACATGGTGGTGAGGAGCCAGGACTGTGCCACACCCTACATGGTGGTGAGGAGCCAGGACTGTGCCACACCCTACATGGTGGTGAGGAGCCAGGACTGTGCCACACCCTACATGGTGGTGAGGAGCCAGGACTGTGCCACACCCTACATGGTGGTGAGGAGCCAGGACTGTGCCACACCCTACATGGTGGTGAGGAGCCAGGACTGTGCCACACCCTACATGGTGGTGAGGAGCCAGGACTGTGCCACACCCTACATGGTGGTGAGGAGCCAGGACTGTGCCACACCCTACATGGTGGTGAGGAGCCAGGACTGTGCCACACCCTACATGGTGGTGAGGAGCCAGGACTGTGCCACACCCTACATGGTGGTGAGGAGCCAGGACTGTGCCACACCCTACATGGTGGTGAGGAGCCAGGACTGTGCCACACCCTACATGGTGGTGAGGAGCCAGGACTGTGCCACACCCTACATGGTGGTGAGGAGCCAGGACTGTGCCACACCCTACATGGTGGTGAGGAGCCAGGACTGTGCCACACCCTACATGGTGGTGAGGAGCCAGGACTGTGCCACACCCTACATGGTGGTGAGGAGCCAGGACTGTGGCACACCCTACATGGTGGTGAGGAGCCAGGACTGTGGCACACCCTACATGGTGGTGAGGAGCCAGGACTGCGCCACACCCTACATGGTGGTGAGGAGCCAGGACTGTGCCACACCCTACATGGTGGTGAGGAGCCAGGACTGTGCCACACCCTACATGGTGGTGAGGAGCCAGGACTGTGCCACACCCTACATGGTGGTGAGGAGCCAGGACTGTGCCACACCCTACATGGTTGTGAGGAGCCAGGACTGTGCCACACCCTACATGGTGGTGAGGAGCCAGGACTGTGCCACACCCTACATGGTGGTGAGGAGCCAGGACTGTGGAACACCCTACATGGTGGTGAGGAGCCAGGACTGTGCCACACCCTACATGGTGGTGAGGAGCCAGGACTGTGCCACACCCTACATGGTGGTGAGGAGCCAGGACTGTGGAACACCCTACATGGTGGTGAGGAGCCAGGACTGTGCCACACCCTACATGGTGGTGAGGAGCCAGGACTGTGCCACACCCTACATGGTGGTGAGGAGCCAGGACTGTGCCACACCCTACATGGTGGTGAGGAGCCAGGACTGTGCCACACCCTACATGGTGGTGAGGAGCCAGGACTGTGCCACACCCTACATGGTGGTGAGGAGCCAGGACTGTGGCACACCCTACATGGTGGTGAGGAGCCAGGACTGTGCCACACCCTACATGGTGGTGAGGAGCCAGGACTGTCCCACACCCTACATGGTGGTGAGGAGCCAGGACTGTGGAACACCCTACATGGTGGTGAGGAGCCAGGACTGTGCCACACCCTACATGGTGGTGAGGAGCCAGGACTGTGGAACACCCTACATGGTGGTGAGGAGCCAGGACTGTGCCACACCCTACATGGTGGTGAGGAGCCAGGACTGTGCCACACCCTACATGGTGGTAAGGAGCCAGGACTGTGCCACACCCTCGCAGTAAAACTGAAATGCACATTTACCCTCAACATTCATTACTTAGTCCAGTAACACTACGGTGGAGGAACACTGGAAAAACACTGGGTGGACGAACACTGGGAGGAGGAACACTGGGAGGAGGAACACTGGGAGGAGGAACAGTGGGTGGAAGAACACTAGGAGGAGGAACACTGGATGAACAATGGAAGAACACTGGGTGGACGAACACTGGGAGGAGGAACAGTGGGTGGAATAACACTAGGAGGAGGAACACTGGATGAACAATGGAAGAACACTGGGTGGACGAACACCAGGAGGAGGAACACTAGAAGAACACTGGGAGGAGGAACACTGGGTGGACGAACACTGGGAGGAACACTGGGTGGAAGAACACTGGGACGAGGAACACTGGAAGAACACTGGGAGGAACACTGGATGAACATTGGAAGAACACTGGGTGGACGAACACTGGGAGGAGGAACACTGGGTGGAAGAACACTGGGAGGAGGAACACTGGAAGAACACTGGAAGGAACAATGGATGAACATTGGAAGAGCACTGGGAGGAACACTGGATGAACATTGGAAGAACACTGGGTGGACGCACACTGGGAAGAGGAACACTGGAAGAACACTGGGTGGACGAACACTAGGAGTAGGAACGCTGGAAGAACACTGGGTGGACGAACACTGGGAGGAGGAACAGTGGGTGGAAGAACACTAGGAGGAGGAACACTGGACGAACACTAGGAGGAACACTGGAAGAACACTGGGTGGACGAACACTGGGAGGAGGAACACTGGAAGAAAACTGGGAGGAGGAACACTGGGTAGAAGTTTCTGGAAGAAAATTGGGAGGAAGAACACTGGGTGGAAGAACACTGGGAGGAGGAACACTGGAAGAATGCTGGGAGCAGGAACACTGGAAGGAGGAACACTACTGGTGCTGACTGACGACACTATTGGTGGTGGCTGACACTACTACTAGTGCTGGCTGACAACACTACTGGTGCTGGCTGACAACACTACTGGTGCTGGTTGACAACACTACTGGTGCTCTCTGACAACACTACTGTTGCTGGTTGACAACACTACTGTTGCTGGTTGACAACACTACTGTTGCTGTTTGATAACACTACTGGTGCTGGCTGACAACACTACTGCCCCTGGAAATATAAACACATATGCAGTATAATGTGATCCTTTATTGACTACGTTTCGCCCACACAGTGGGCTTTTTCAAGTCACAAACAGAACTACCTGGGGTGGAAGGAACGCGAGTATTTATAGTCCGGTTCAGAATGTTGAGGTCAGGTGGAGAATGCTGCATCAAATGATGTACCGAGTGCGGTTATAGAGTCTAAAAACTTGGGTAGCTTTTTATAACCCCACTCGGTACATCATCAGATGCAGCATTCTCCACCTGACCTCAACATTCTGAACCGGACTATAAATACTCGCGTTCCTTCCACCCCAGGTAGTTCTGTTTGTGACTTGAAAAAGCCCACTGTGTGGGCGAAACGTAGTCAATAAAGGATCACATTATACTGCATATGATCGTCAGGTCCCAAGTACCATTCGTCTCCATTCACTCCTATCTAACACGCTCACGCACGCTTGCTGGAAGTCCAAGCCCCTTGCCCACAAAACCTCCTTTACCCCCTCTCTCCAACCCTTTCGAGGACGACCCCTACCCCGCCTTCCTTCCCCTATAGATTTATATGCTTTCCATGTCATTCTACTTTGATCCATTCTCTCTAAATGACCAAACCACCTCAACAACCCCTCTTCTGCCCTCTGACTAATACTTTTATTAACTCCACACCTTCTCCTAATTTCCACACTCCGAATTTTCTGTAAAATATTTACACCACACATTGCCCTTAAACAGGACATCTCCACTGCCTCCAACCGTCTCCTCGCTACTGCATTTACCACCCAAGCTTCACACCCATATAAGAGTGTTGGTACTACTATACTTTCATACATTCCCTTCTTTGCCTCCATAGATAACGTTTTTTGACTCCACATATACCTCAAAGCACCACTCACCTTTTTTCCCTCATCAATTCTATGATTAACCTCATCCTTCATAAATCCATCCGCCGACACGTCAACTCCCAAGTATCTGAAAACATTCACTTCTTCCATACTCCTCCTCCCCAATTTGATATCCAATTTTTCTTTATCTAAATCATTTGACACCCTCATCACCTTACTCTTTTCTATGTTCACTTTCAACTTTCTACCTTTACACACATTCCCAAACTCATCCACTAACCTTTGCAATTTTTCTTTAGAATCTCCCATAAGCACAGTATCATCAGCAAAAAGTAACTGTGTCAATTCCCATTTTGAATTTGATTCCCCAAAATTTAATCCCACCCCTCTCCCGAACACCCTAGCATTTACTTCTTTTACAACCCCATCTATAAATATATTAAACAACCATGGTGACATTACACATCCCTGTCTAAGACCTACTTTTACCGGGAAGTAGTCTCCCTCTCTTCTACACACCCTAACCTGAGCCTCACTATCCTCATAAAAACTCTTTACAGCATTTAATAACTTACCACCTATTCCATATACTTGCAACATCTGCCACATTGCTCCTCTATCCACTCTATCATATGCCTTTTCTAAATCCATAAATGCAATAAAAACTTCCCTACCTTTATCTAAATACTGTTCACATATATGCTTCAATGTAAACACTTGATCTACACATCCCCTACCCACTCTGAAACCTCCTTGCTCATCCGCAATCCTACATTCTGTCTTACCTCTAATTCTTTCAATTATAACCCTACCATACACTTTTCCTGGTATACTCAATAAGCTTATTCCTCTATAATTTTTACAGTCTCTTTTGTCCCCTTTCCCTTTATATAAAGGGACTATACATGCTCTCCGCCAATCCCTAGGTACCTTCCCCTCTTTCATACATTTATTAAACAAAAGTACCAACCACTCCAACACTATATCCCCCCCTGCTTTTAACATTTCTGTCATGATCCCATCAGTTCCAGCTGCTTTACCCCCTTTCATTTTACGTAATGCCTCACGTACCTCCCCCACACTTACATTCTGCTCTTCTTCACTCCTAAAAGATGGTATACCTCCCTGACCAGTGCATGAAATTACTGCCTCTGTTTCTTCCTTAACATTTAAAAGTTCCTCAAAATATTCTCGCCATCTACCCAATACCTCCATCTCCCCATCTACTAACTCCCCTACTCTGTTTTTTAACTGACAAATCCATATTTTCCCTAGGCTTTCTTAACTTGTTTAACTCACTCCAAAATTTTTTTCTTATTTTCATTAAAATTTCTTGACAGTGCCTCTCCCACTCTATCATCTGCTCTCCTTTTGCACTCTCTCACCACTCTCTTTACCTTTCTTTTACTCTCCATATACTCTGCTCTTCTTATAACACTTCTGCTTTGTAAAAACCTCTCATAAGCTACCTTTTTCTCTTTTATCACACCCTTTACTTCATCATTCCACCAATCACTCCTCTTTCCTCCTGCACCCACCCTCCTATAACCACAAACTTCTGCCCCACATTCTAATACTGCATTTTTAAAACTATTCCAACCCTCTTCAACCCCCCCCACTACTCATCTTTGCACTAGCCCACCTTTCTGCCAATAGTCGCTTATATCTCACCCGAACTTCCTCCTCCCTTAGTTTATACACTTTCACCTCCCTCTTACTTGTTGTTGCCACCTTCCTCTTTTCCCATCTACCTCTTACTCTAACTGTAGCTACAACTAAATAATGATCCGATATATCAGTTGCCCCTCTATAAACATGTACATCCTGGAGCCTACCCATCAACCTTTTATCCACCAATACATAATCTAATAAACTACTTTCATTACGTGCTACATCATACCTTGTATATTTATTTATCCTCTTTTTCATAAAATATGTATTACTTATTACCAAATTTCTTTCTACACATAGCTCAATTAAAGGCTCCCCATTTACATTTACCCCTGGCACCCCAAATTTACCTACTACTCCCTCCATAACATTTTTACCCACTTTAGCATTGAAATCCCCAACCACCATTACTCTCACACTTGATTCAAAACTCCCCACGCATTCACTCAACATTTCCCAAATCTCTCTCTCTCCTCTACACTTCTCTCTTCTCCAGGTGCATACACGCTTATTATAACCCACTTTTCACATCCAATCTTTATTTTACTCCACATAATCCTTGAATTTATACATTTGTAGTCCCTCTTTTCCTGCCATAGCTTATCCTTCAACATTATTGCTACTCCTTCTTTAGCTCTAACTCTATTTGAAACCCCTGACCTAATCCCATTTATTCCTCTCCACTGAAACTCTCCCACCCCCTTCAGCTTTGTTTCACTTAAAGCCAGGACATCCAGCTTCTTCTCATTCATAACATCCACAATCATCTCTTTCTTATCATCTGCACAACATCCACGCACATTCAGACTTCCCACTTTGACAATTTTCTTCTTCTTATTCTTTTTAGTAATCTTTACAGGAAAAGGGGTTACTAGCCCATTGTTCCCGGCATTTTAGTTGACTTTTACAACACGCATGGCTTACGGAGGAAAGATTCTTATTCCACTTCCCCATGGATATAAAAGGAAAATTAATAAGACCAAGAACTATTAAGATAAAAATCAAAGAAAACTCAGATGAGTGTGTATAAATAAATGTGTACATGTATGTATAGTGTGACCTAAGTGTAAGTAGAAGTAGCAAGACATGCCTGTAATCTTGCATATTTATGAGACAGACAAAAGACACCAGCAATCCTACCATCATGTAAAACAATCACAGGCTTTCGTTTTACACTCACTTGGCAGGACGGTAGTACCTCCCTGGGTGGTTGCTGTCTAACAACCTAAACCATACACTATATATATATATATATATATATATATATATATATATATATATATATTACGAGTCTATTATTATTATATATTAGGCCTATAATGGCCGCATCATCCACCAGTTTACATACATAAGGCGTCTGGAGGTTAGTCTGATTTCCAGGAGCCGGGTTCGATTCCCGGCTGGTCGGGAATCATGAATGCATTTATACATAAACGTGTATCATCTAAATTCCTCTCCCTTGTGTCTCTTCTCTATCTCCCATATACAATTTCTGTCACCTCACTCTAGGCTGATGTAGATATCTTCACAAATATTCCATTTGTTGTGTGTACAGGCCAGGTTAGATGGTAATTTCCAAGTGATAGTGACTCCAGCTCTGATCCAACCAAGCCTTTCAAGCTCTCCTAACTGATGAACCTTTAATGGAATACTTGACGATAACCTTATTGACCTGCTGTAGTCTGCCAGATAAGGATGACTATTGAAGTCTCCCAGCTCTGACACTACTGAAGTCTCCCAGCTCAGACTGACACTACTGAAGTCTCCCAGCTCAGACTGACACTACTGAAGTCTCCCAGCTCAGACTGACACTACTGAAGTCTCCCAGCTCACTGTATGAGCACCATACCGTGTGAGGGAATATAATAAGATACATCAGCACAACCATCACTCCCATACTGCCTCACCCACTCTATCTTTATATTGATAAAGCCACTGGATGGCGAAACGTCTACAATAAAGATACCCAGATGTTGCACATGTGTCTTAATCTCATCTTGTCGGTATTGTATACCATTCGTACACAACTTGTCAGACACTGCATCATCATGGAATCTTAATTCTGAGGACATGTACATAACCTTCACGACTACGACAACTACTACTACAACTAACCCATCTCTTTGGGAAGGACCTACTTCCACTGGGGAATCCCGCCTACCAGTGAATATGCCCTCGTCTGCTACACCTGACGTTACTATATAAGCGCCAGGATTCTTTCTTCTGCTTCAGAATCTCCACGACTATAGTGCTCTTCGCACCTACTCCTAGGTTGAGGGACTGATTACCTCATCTTCTGTACATAGTTCTACTGTCTTCAAGTTATGTCCTAGAATTTGTATTGATAAAGCCACTGGATGGCGAAACGTCTACAATAAAGATACCCAGATGTTGCACATGTGTCTTAATCTCATCTATCTTTATACCCTTACACATTTTAAACCCTTACACACTCATTCTTTATACCCTCACACACTCCTTTATACCCCCTGACACACTCCATCTTTCACACTGTCATGTACACTCACAGCGGACATAAATATATATACTCGCAACAATTTCGTATTATTTGCAGATACCAAAATAAGAGAGAAAATCATCCACTACGGTAGAAGACAGGAAAAAAATGCAAGACGATATAAAGATATTATAAGTGAAGTCTTTCAATGGGCAGTGGAGAATAACATGACGTCCAGTGGTGACAAGTTCCAGCTGCTTAGATATGGAAAGAATGAAGACCTCAAAATGGATACAAGAGGAGCACCAAACAGAAGAAAAGGAACACGTGAAGGATCTGGGTGTAATAGTGTCAGGTGACTTTTCTTTCAAAGAACACTATAAGGCTAATGTCACGACGACCAGGGGAAACGATGGGGTGGATAATGAGGACTCTCAGGACAAGGGGAAATAATGCCAGTGGTGACACTTGTCAAATCGCTCGTGCTCTCTGGCTTGAAGTATTATTCAGTGCTGGCGGCGCCATTCAGTGCAGGAGAGATCTCAGAGCTGGAACATACTCAAAATATCATTTATGTATGGCCCCGCATACAGCCAGTAAAACATTTAAATTACCGGGAATGCCTCAAAGTTCGAAATATGTACTCACTGGAGCGGAGCAGACGTACATGATGACATACATACATGGCATACTGTCATAACAATATGCTGGAATGAGAATAAACCTAATGAAAGGTAGGGGCCCAGTGGGTACAATAGGAGAACACTGCATCAACATACGTGGCCCCAGACTATTGAATATCTGCCAGATATCAGAAACACTACTGGAACGAGTGTAAGTCTTCAAGAAGAAACTAGATGATTTCCTTCACCAAGTACCAGATCAACTAAGCTGCTACAAATATATCAAACAGCGGGCTGCCAGCAGGAATAGCCAGGTTGGCCTGGCAAGCCTGGCGCAGAGCCTGACTGACGGGAGTAGGAAAACTCTCGAAACCCATCAAATGTATATCAAGGGTAAAAGTATATACCGTATAACTCCTTACTTTTATGTGGCTCCTTCCCCTCCTGTGTTGTGAAGACAATACTGATTGTTCCTTCCAGCAGTGGTCACGTGACGGAGGACCATACTGGTAGGGTAGAGCAGTAGAGGATAGGTAAGACCAGCAGATGGAAGGTAAGAGCAACAGAGGGGAAGGTAAGAGCAGGAAGGAGGGAGGGGTCGAGGGAAGGGGGTAGGGTAAGTTGGAGTAACAGGAGCAATGCCAGAGTCAACACTGAAGATGGTAACTGACAGCACCAGCTGCTACTGCTGCTCCAACATTAACAATACATACCACAAAATTTCCCACAAAAAAGTTCGATAAATGTCTCAATAATAAAGAGTGGCACAGTAGCCTGCGTGCCACACTGGCCTCAGTGCCACACGAAAGCTGTCAAGCCACGAAAACCCAAGCCAAAACAGTGACTTGCGTGCCGCATGCGAGCATACCTGTGACCTATTTCAATTATTTTTAATCTACCAATCCGTGTGTTGGCCACGTTTCCCTGAGTGTCTGTTAAATCAAGCTGTTACTATTAGCAACATACATAATACAGAAACGTACAGACCTTGTATACTTCTGTATCCAGCTATGATCATGACTGTTTCTTAGAAAGCGTCCGATACTTCTTTCTTTATCTTCTCCCAGTCAATTTTCTGATGGTTGAAATCAAGTTTGGTGAACATGCCTTCTGGTACACTATTTCCAGAGTTTACTACCTCTGCATTTGTACTTTTATTATATTGTGATCAGAGTATATTGTATTTGTAACCTGTTATGTCTCTGATTAATTCTTCATCATTTGTGAAGATCAGGGCCGGTGTATTTTAATTTCTAGTGGGGGTCTGCAATGTGTTTGTGAAAAGTTTGCTTTGAAGCAGCCTATTAGATCTCTGGCATGTATGTGTTGAGCTAGTGTGGTGCCAGGAGCTAGTTCTAGCACAACGCTGTGATTTACCATCTTCTGTTTAACGTTTCCAAGACTGTAATCTCCGAGGAGGATATCTGACGTGATAAGACGTCTAGTTCCCTTATCAGTTTCATGAAGTCAGTTGTTGTTGACGATGATTTATACACAAGGAAAATTACTACATTCTTGTTCCCCACATTAATACCCACAACTTGTTCCCCACATTAATACCCACAACTTGTTCCCCACATTAATACCCACAACTTGTTCCCCACATTAATACCCACAACTTGTTCCCCACATTAATACCCACAACTTGTTCCCCACATTAATACCCACAACTTGTTCCCCACATTAATCCCCACAACTTGTTCCCCACATTAATACCCACAACTTGTTCCCCACATTAATACCCACAACTTGTTCCCCACATTAATACCCACAACTTGTTCCCCACATTAATACCCACAACTTGTTCCCCACATTAATACCCACAACTTGTTCCCCACATTAATACCCACAACTTGTTCCCCACATTAATACCCACAACTTGTTCCCCACATTAATACCCACAACTTGTTCCCCACATTAATACCCACAACTTGTTCCCCACATTAATACCCACAACTTGTTCCCCACATTAATACCCACAACTTGTTCCCCACATTAATACCCACAACTTGTTCCCCACATTAATACCCACAACTTGTTCCCCACATTAATACCCACAACTTGTTCCCCACATTAATACCCACAACTTGTTCCCCACATTAATACCCACAACTTGTTCCCCACATTAATACCCACAACTTGTTCCCCACATTAATACCCACAACTTGTTCCCCACATTAATACCCACAACTTGTTCCCAACATTAATACCCACAACTTGTTCCCCACATTAATACCCACAACTTGTTCCCCACATTAATACCCACAACTTGTTCCCCACATTAATACCCACAACTTGTTCCCCACATTAATACCCACAACTTGTTCCCCACATTAATACCCACAACTTGTTCCCCACATTAATACCCACAACTTGTTCCCCACATTAATACCCACAACTTGTTCCCCACATTAATACCCACAACTTGTTCCCCACATTAATACCCACAACTTGTTCCCCACATTAATACCCACAACTTGTTCCCCACATTAATACCCACAACTTGTTCCCCACATTAATACCCACAACTTGTTCCCCACATTAATACCCACAACTTGTTCCCCACATTAATACCCACAACTTGTTCCCCACATTAATACCCACAACTTGTTCC